>NC_056526.1:148119550-148173213 GCF_019175285.1 Sceloporus undulatus
TCAGTAGCATAAAAACAATTAAAACATACCAAATGAAGCACAAGAAATAAGGAAAGTACAGCATGATTATTGCAATAATTCTCCCCTTAAACAGACATTTTGCAAAAGGCCTGTTAGAATTAGAGTCTTCATCTGCTGCCAGAAAGATGTCATAGGAGGGATTTGGCCTCCCTACCAAGGATCTCATGAGAATATGAGTCTTCAAACTCATATTCTCACAATTGTTGTGAAGATAAAATGAAATATTTCATTGAATACCACCCTGAGATCCCTGTGACTCTAGAGCACACCTTGTTTGGTGGCCAACTTTCTGGTGATGTGCTACTTTGTAATTAGATAGGCTGGTACTCAGACAGAAAACATGCCGTTGGGATGCTACTTGGAGCCTTACTAGTTTGACAGAAGTTTGTGCTTCTTTGACATAGCCATTAAGAGCCCAGGGCTACTGCCATGCCATGATGAGACATCCAACTGTGTGCAAAAATACCAAATAATATACCAAATAATATACCAAAAAGGACACATTCCCTTTTATGTTCCCAGTCTATAGTTCCTGTATCTACAGTTTAAAATCTCAAGTGGAAAATTTGAAAAGGGAAGTATATTTTCCCCACTTCTATCCCCCCATCACTATTTGGAATATCATATATGGAAAGTGATATGGAACTATATGTTTAGAATCCTGTTTATAAAACAACTTTCTTTAAAAATCTCTGGGATTTCATGAGGATTTCTAGTGAAGTTGATTATAATATCTGGGCAATTTCAATGGTGATGCAATAGGATGTCTTTTAACATTCAGTGTGTCCCTTAAAAATGTTGTTGATGCAATATAGCAGAGCAGCCTATGGGTTCTCAGGTGGGTCCCACCCCTTCAGAAATATTTGGAAGCCCCTTCAAGAGCACTTTCCAGATCAGTGGCATTCCAGTCTAGATGGAACACTTCTTGCCCAAGTAGAGAAGAGAGCACTCCAAATGCACAGATCCACCTTTTCAAAGGGGTTTCCAACGCACTAATTTAGTAGAGAGAAAGTGGCTTTGAAAGGTAGGTAGACAGGTAGGTGTGTGTGTGTGTGTGTGTGTGAGAGAGAGAGAGAGAGAGAGAGAGAGAGATTGTTTCTGTGCTAGAGGAGGAAAGGGAAGCATACCCAGTTGGATAATGTGCATAATGGTACTCCAGATGTTTTAAGATACAACACAAAGCATTCCTAATCCATATTGGCAGTGGGATTCAAAGAGCTGTAGTGCAGAACAGTAACTTTTCAAGCTCAGGAAGCATAGAAGTCTGGCAACAGTAAATGCCCCTTTGGCTTCCCTCTCTAAAGTAGGGACAGACTAATCCCTAATCTCATCAGATTGCTCTCGTTCCAACTGTAAACATACTTATTTCCTGATGTAGGATGCATGCTTATTTCATATTGCACACCTTACCAATTTTTTCTTCAACTGTGCTGACTGTCCTAATTATACTCAGCTTTCCCAACATAGCATTCCTGACTGTGGGCCTGTTCATGGGGAATACAGAAAGCAGGAGAAGGAAGAATACCTGGACATGCATTCCCTCCAACATTCACAGATAAAATGAAGGACAGTTGTGGCCAAGCCACATCAGAATATAGTCAAGATAGCAAATGTTATTAATGAAGAAGAACACACAAGCTAGAAGATGGGGCAGCAATTTGCTTTTGCCTGAGCCTACTGAGAATGGTAAGAGTCCATTGCCTCCCCTCCCGCTCTGCTGGGTTAACTGACTGCAAACTACTTTTGCACTTTGAACTCAGTTTGTAGTAATTGAAGTAATCTCAGGACAAAGGGGAAAAGTGAAAGGAGCAGAGAGAAACCAGATCATTTAAAAAGCAACCGAAAAAGTGGAATAACAGAGGATTAATCAGGATTGTCTCTGCCGAATCCAGACAGAGAGTAGGGACTTGGTATATGTGAATGTTGAAAGCATTTGGCAAGTCTGCTTTTGATTCAGAAATGAAGTCAGTATTAAACAAAGCTATTCCCTACTTGCACTCTGTCTGTGCCCATTCACAACAGACAAGTGTTACGGTTTACAGACTATTTCAGCCTTGGCCTATGTTTGAATGTTCCCTCTTTCCATTGGCATTTATCATACCTCAACATTTAGCCTGGATTGGAAAACCTAGCCATTCACTCTCCAACTTCTGGGTTTCAATAGTGAGATTTATCTCACTGTATTCACCTCTGTCCTGGCAAATCAGTTTTCTATGTGGAATTTCCAAAACCAATATATGATTATTCTGTTTGTACTGGCACATCTGATGCTGAATTATGAGAGTGGCAACCCAGATGGAATATTTGGAAATCTAACACACTGGATTGTCAAAACAAGGTCACTTCAGGTTCCAGACTGTTTTGCATCTAATCACAAAGAATTTTGGGGCCAGAATATACTGCAGGCCTTCCATCAGCTGGAATTTTTAGAAGCGTCATTGGGAGCTTGTGCTGCATGCTGAATCTATCACTTCCTGTGGAATTTTTCCCCTCTCTGTCTGGATGGCCTTTCTAAGTACCTCTCATGCTGACATAAAATGCATGCTTTATATGCTGAGGGTCACCAAATATGAAAATGTGACAAGCTCTTGAAATAAAGCAGAAGGCAATCCATGCAGCTCACTCCCATGAGTTTTGGTTTGAATGGGACCCTGTCTTGAGTTTGTAAAATGAACTCTTTGTTTCGATAGTTTGCATTCATACATATTAGGCTACACACAGTATTAGGTAAAGTCCACAGTGTAGATAATGCTCATGTTATGCAATCCAACTTGACAAATTTGTATGTCAAATAAATTTCTGAATCAGGATGTGTTCACACTACCTGTTGTTTGGAGGTAAGTCCTAGAGTAGTGATTCCCAAAGTGGGCAGTACGCTCCACCTGGGGGTAGTAAGATAGAAAAGAGGCAGCAGCGGGGCTTTCAGTCAAAGTATTGGTGTGGAGGAAAGAGAAGGGGAACCAGTGGTCTTTAGGACCATGGTGAGGATGAGGATTACATTAAATTTCTTTTCAGAGTCCCCAGAAAATCACTACACAGCCTCACTGATCAATTTGTGTGGTGGTGTCTCCCACTGTTTGCCTGCCCCTGTGAGTTCACTCCCTTACTGTCTTTCTCTAGTAGAGGCAATTGGGAAATTTGTGTGAGCCTTTGGCACAGGGCATTACTTTTGTGGCGCAGAGTGGCAACATTTTGGGACAGTTTGGAGACAAGTGGTGGCAAAGAGGAGCCTTCAAATTTGGGACCCTGCTTAAGTTTTGTGAGCTGTGCTGGGACTTGGCTAGCAAGTTGGAGTTGCACTGCTGCTCCTAATTTCTTTCATCAAACAGGCTGAGAAAAGAGGTAGCAGAACAAACAATTTTTTTCTGTGGGAGAGTGGACACTTGAAACTATGTAGGGAAGACATGCCTCTGGGGAAGGAGTATGTGTGCTCTATTCATGGAAAGAGTCCACTGTCTTGGAGTGGCTCCTGTAGTTAACATCTCTATCTTTCCAGCCCACACATCTCCAGTTCAGAACATATGGCCTCTGTAAACCCCCTACACACTGGCTGCACCTTTCTCTGCCCTGATGAAGGATTAAGAGTCCCTCTTCTCTAGGGAGAAGCTTCCTCCTTGCACCTGGTCACCCTGGGAGCAGCAACTGAGCAGCTGCCTGAGCAGCAACCAAGAGGCTGCTTGTCCGCACTGGCCTTTGCTGCAAGGCTGGCATGGGTGAGCGGTTTCTCAGTCGCTGCTCAGCCAATTGCTTAGTTGCTTCTCCCAGGATAACAAGATGCAAAGGGAACAGTGACTGAGCAGCCAGTCAAACAGCAACCTAGGAGCCTCTTGCCTGTGCCGGCCTTAACTGCAAGCTGGCACAAGCAAGAAACTTCTTGGTCACTGATCCGCCAGCTGCTTGGTTGCTGCTCCCAAGGGGACTGGGTGCAAAGGAAGCAGCAACCGAGATTGGTTGTTCTGAATTTGCTATAGAAAAGATAAAGGTTTTCACTTGACAAGATTATCTAGTCATGTCCAACTGTAGGGGGTGGTGCTCATCTTCATTACTCAGCTGAGGGAGCCAGTATTGTCGGAGATGATTCCTTGGTTATGTGGCCAGCATGACTATGCAGAGAACAGTAGACCTAATATGAAAAAATATATTGGGGGGGGGGGGCGCTTGGGTTGTCACCCAAAAGGAAAGGGGGCAGTAGCCTCCAAACATTTGGGGACCACTATTCTAGAGCAATACAGTGTTCAAGCAAGACCTACTATTCATATTTAGCAAAGAGGAATGGCAACAGTTGCAAATGGAATGCAGCATTTGCTCTCCCTTCCATGGCTAATCTGTGTGGGATATTCTGTCATGGTATTCCTAGGTGCTGGAAGGATGGAAATGTATTTTTCTCGGACATAGTTGGAACAGTGTGCATAAGTCATCCAACTAGCTGCAGGAGAGGGGGAAAGACCAAGCAACATTTAATATAATTTATCGTTATTTATTTATTTAATTTTTATCCCGCCTTTCTCCCAAAATGGGACCCAAGGCGGCGAACGTATATAAGTATTTGATTAAATAAATAAGCAAGGAAGCATGTGTATAAGCAAGTAAAGATTTCTTATTTGGCTGCTTTTTCAATCTTCGCTTTCTTACAAGGAGTTCAAGTCAGCACACATGGACCTCTTCCCCAATTTTATCCACACAACAACCCTATGAGGTAGGTTGAGAAAATTTGACTGACCACCTCTTGAATTTCGTGACCAAGTGGGGATTTGAATTCAGATTTCTGTTAGTCCAGCACTCTAACCACTGCACAATGTTTTGCAGACCAGTTACTCATATTAACCCAAACCTTGTGCCTTCAAGGGAGAACAGCAGAGTCTAAATAAGTGTGTGTGCATGTGCATGTGTGCAGGAAAGCTAGACTTACTGGACAAAGGAGAGCAGGGTATGAGGAAGAGGGACTAATATTGTAGATTTTGCTTAAGAATATTTATGGAATCTTATTTACCTGACTTTATGTACTCTTCTAGTCCAGAATAGATCTTTATCATTATCTAAGGAACAGAATAAATTAATGTCCAGTCAAGACGTTTTCCTTCAGTATCCAAAACATTCTAGCCCAAAACATCCAGCTGGTTCAGGTGTTATAAATTCAAAAAAAATGAAAACCAGCATGATTCTGTTGCAAGAAGTAGAAATGAATCTAAAGAGCCCTCCAATAAACAGGTAGAATCTGTTTCAAGTTTCCTCCTGTTTGTACAGCCTAACAAAGGGTCACACTGATTTCTGAAAGGGATGGCCAAAAGTATGGGGAACCCAGCTAAACTAATGATCACGCAGCTGTCGGCTCTTGTACAGATTCTTAAGAAATCAAGTGAATGGGAATAACATACATTAATCACTGGTTGTATAGCATTCAAAGTAGCAAGGACAGATGAAACAGGGAACTGATTGCATTTTTAGCACAGAGAATAGCCTCAAGGTGCATAATGCAGTTTTGTCACTAAAGCTAAGCATGTCTAGCCTTGCAAATTGTGCTGATTAGAAAACGCTTGGTATTGGGATACGATGCTATGAGCTTCTTGAAGAGAGAGACAGACAGACAGACAAGACAGACAGACAGACAGACAGACAGACAGAGAGATCTTGGAACAAATAAACTCTCTTTTTAAAACATCTACCTAAGAACAGATTCAAAAATTGCAACAAAGCACCTGTTCATAATTCAGTTGTCTGGAATTTCACACAACCTGCAAATGTGCACAGAAAGCATAAAATTATTTCAAAATAAAATTCTTTTAAACAAGCATTTGGAAGCTCAGCCAGCAGATAAACAGGTAAATCCCTTTAGACCATTTGTTCTTCAAGACTGTCTTTCTTTTTAAACACATAATTAAAGGCAAGTTTTTTATGTTTAACATTGCTCACCTGGCATTAATTCAGACTGAGTAACAGCAAACATATGGGCATCTTTTAAGTGATCTGGTTTTTCTGATGGATGTGTTAACTTGTATCAATGTCAGGGGGTGGTTCCAGTATTTTGGCTGAGATCCTATTTAATGATGGTGGAGAGTGATCGCGTATTGGAACTCTGCTGGTATCCTGTTCCTCAAAATCAGTTGCTGTTTTGGTTGGGATAAGGTTGGAGCTCTGCCTATCATTCCATGGCTACCATTGCACAGTCTGAGGAAACCTGTTGCACAAGAAGGTCCTCAATATTCACTTGCACAATATCAAAAAATTTTTATATTGGTATAATTCTACTTTCTATGTGTGTATGTGCTTTCAAGTCACCGGCAACTTAGGATGAACCCATTAATTTCATTGGGTTTTCTTAGGCAACGAATATTCAGATGTGGTTTTGCCAGTTCCTTTTTCTGAAATACACCAGAATAAATCACCAATGGGATTACAGTAATTACTTTACTCCATTATATTTTTACTTTGAATAACCAGATATATTAGACTTCAATTCCCAAAAATCCCAGCCAGTGTATAGTAAGCACCTTCATCCAATAGTAAGGGGCTTTGGAAGTTGGTGTTGAAAAAAATGGGAAGGCCAACAGTTCCTCATCTCTTTCCTTATACCATTTATAAAGACTATTGCTATTATGATTTAAGAAAGTGCTCTATACCAGGTACGAATGGATAGATCTGTCAGATTTTCAGTTATATTTTAAACCTCAAAGTTCTTTCCACCTTGTTTATACTAGTAAATTTGGGTAAGTTCATAACAAGTTATGAGCAAATTAATTTTCATCTTCACCAGTTAAATTCAATAGATATAGCTATTTCCAGCACAAAGAAGATCCTGTTGCAACTTTTGCATCTGTCTGGAATGCAGCTGGTAAAGCAAGCGGCCTGTCAGAAATAAGTGGCAACTCTAATTCAGCAAGGTAAAACATATTTGAGTACAGAGACTCAAGCACTGAAGAGCAAAGCTTTTCTATATGTCTATATGAATAAGAGATTCCAACAACTTTTGGAAAGCCATGGGTTCCCACTAAAGACATAGCTACTACTCGAAAGTAAACTCAGGAGATCAAATCTGAGTTGGATCCCTAGCACTGAGGAAGAGCCTTTAAAACCCTGTTTACCCCTCTAATGATCTCAGTGCAAGTGCCCCATGCGATGATCCCAATCCCATTCTGACAGTAGGCATTGCCAAAAAGTTCAAAAAGAATTTCCATTCCCTGACAATGTTTTCTTTGATCCACAGTGCTGCCAGATTTACAGGACTAGCTATACCTTTGAATTTAACTGGTGCAGATGAAAGTTCATTTGCTCATATCTGACATGAACAAAAAAGTCAGTTCCATTAGCTTATTCAACATGTCTAACATGGGGACTGGAACCTATCATTTGGAGAGTCACAGGTTCTATACTCCTGTTTTAAAGTAATGTGTACCTCGCTACAAAATCATCTCAGGGGCTATGCATTCAGGCAAGAGGAATACTACAAAGAAAGAGGGGGAGAGGGGACAAAAACAATAAACCAACATAGACAAAAATCCAATTCTGAATTTTAGCTATGTCATTGGTGAGTAAGTCTAGTTGATGGACCCTACTATAGGATATATATATATATATTTACCTTGGTGTTTTATAGAAAGGGTTAACATGCTTGGCCTTTTCTGTGGCCGAGAGAAACCATCTGAGCTCAACATTTCACAGATTTCTGGGAAGCTAATAAGATGTGTGGTAATACAGCATGCCAAGAAATAGGCCAATGGCATGAGAAAAGCACTTCAAGTCACTTCAGGCCCTTTGCTGAATCATATTAGTTTCAATGCCTGTGTGACTGACTCCACATCAAAACCAGAAAGTATGTTTTTGCTCATCTTCAGGATCTCTGCAGCTAATTTAGAACATCTGCCTCAAGAAAAAAACAAAACAAAACTGGAGAGTGGAGACACTTCAACCATGTGCCTCATTCAGATTCAGATTAAGAAGTAAACAATACAGAAGTAAACTACATATGTGGCATCTGGGACAGTCATGTTTGCCTTATAAAATGGGGGCAAAGTGGTACAGGCATGGGTAGCACAAAACAACAATGTTAATAGCTTTCTAAGCGGTATGTTTTTATTTGGCTAAGGAAAAAATACTGTATTTTTCCATATCTTGTAATAACCAATAGGGAAGCCTAAGAGCACAGGACTGCCAGAACTATCCCATTTTATACCAGTGGAAAATTCAAATGGTCTCTGGGCCTGGGTAGGAGAAGCTGTCACTGGCAAAAGGGGGAAAAAAGACCAATGCCTATGAAGGAGGGGGAACAGTCCATGGAAGACACAACACTGAGGATCAAACTAATCTCTGCCAGTTAATGGGTCTTTTTTTGTTGTTGTTCCCATGCTAACTGCATGCATGAGACTTCGGTTGAGATACTGCATTGTCAGCAGCTAGCCGGAAACCACCAGAGCTTGGAAAAGTTACTTTTTTGGATCACAACTCCCAGGGTCCCCAGTCAGAAGGAGAGTTACAGTTCAAAAAAGATCACATTTCCAAGCTCTGGAAGCTGCTACCACTACAACACAACCCAGACAAGGAGATGCTGTCAACCAGCTCTTGTTACACACCTTCTTATTCACACTGGCATCACTGACATATGAATATATGAATGCACCTATGCACACATGCACATACTGCTTAGAGACTAAACAAACTACCCAGAAGATTAGAGACAAACCAGGCACTGCATTGCAACAGGCCATGTATTATGGAGAAACATCCCTGATATATAGCAGAATGTACTCTGATTTCTGTATGGGTGCATTTTAACTGTTGGAAAGCAGACCATGATAGGATTGAACATCCACAGGGGAAAAAGAGAATTGGACCTAAGGTTTGTGTTTGGGAGAGAAAGAGAGAGATCCTATCTAGACAAATGGCTGTTTTAACGGTTATTTTACTGCCAGATTGCGGTCATTAGGCTGATTTTAGCTTGAGGATTTGTTAGCGTAGAGAGGATTCAAATTCTGTCCCACTGACTGAGCAATGGACAACATTCCATTAAAGCAGACTGCAGGGGAATGGACTGTGACTATACACAGGGGTGCATGACTTAGAATGCTGGACTCCTTAAATCTGATCCAATGAATTGGGAAAAGAAGTCTACCAGGATGCATAAAAGGCAGGGTTCAAAGCCAGAAAGGAGGGGAGAGAGCTGATATTCAAGCTGTGGACTAAGCCCTACTTGAAGATATAAATAAATAAAGGTTAATAATAATAATAAGATGCCAGTGTTGGCACCTAAAACTTTCCACATGCAAAATAAAACTGTTAGCATATATAGTTTTTTGTGAGTTTTTCAGGCTATGTGGCCATGTTCTAGAAGAGTTTATTCCTGACGTTTTGCCAGCATCTGTGGCTGGCATCTTCAGAGAAGTATATGTTGGCATATACTTTCCCACTAAGCTATGATGATTCTTCCATGCATTTATATATTTTCTATGAATCTGACAACAACAATTCTTATTTCAAATTATTAATGACACAGAACTCACAACTGATTCCTCAAGTAGCATCCAATTCATCTGCTTTACAAAGTATGACCACATCATGGGGTGAGCGGAAGCAAACATCTCACCATTTCAGAGTGAAGTGCCCTCCTCAGTTCACAAGTGACCACTGCTTATTATGTCTCTTGACTCGCCCCTGATAATGTGGCAATATTTATTTATTTATTACATTATGCAGCAGTTACTATCTTAAACAGAATTGAACATATTATTTCTTCCCCATTTTCTTAAGAGTTAAACTTGGTTATTATGTTTTCGAAAGGAAAAGCAACACATTACAATCAAATTATTTTAATAAAGACGTTTCTATCAAGAACAACATTTTCTAATGCACAAATTCCTCCAGATCTAAAGGAGGCAAAGCCTGGGATTGAATGAGATCAATACAGGTGAATCAGCCCATCGGCAATTAAGCCACAAATAAAACTTTAAAGTGATCCACCTGACACGTGATAAGCCATTGCAAACTGATGCAGGGGCCATTTTGCTGCTAGAGAACCACAGAGAAATTAAGTAATTGTCACAAGGTCCAGAAGAAACAGGAATAGTAACAGAAGGGAACAGTGAGGAACGAGGAGGACAATAATGTAGATAACTTGTTCAAAACTAGATGCAAAACAGCCTGGAATCTCTGTTTATTTATCACATCTTTCCCTAATCATCCCTCCAAAAAGCTCAGATAATTGTATGATAATTGTATGACTTAGAGCTATCTTATTTCAACCACAAGAAAAGTGTCCAAAGTAGACTGCAGGCACGCAGAACTGTGGTTACTTACCTAAAGCCTCCTGGGGAACTTGACATTAGCTCAACCTCAAATGCTGATTACCTCTTTAGCCTTTTTGTGTTTGTCACAGGAAACTAATCTTTATTTGCTGTGAGTGTGGGAAATCCCATTGCCCCAGGCTTCCATTTCCTATTTACCTTTGTAAAAAAGGGACCATTGGCTTATCCTGAGGCTTTGGTTTTGTGGCCTTCAGGAGATGAAGAAACAGAAATTTGATGGTCTGAAATTCAGCCTAGTGAGTATCCTGAAGGCTTATTAGAATTGCTTTGGGCTGCTGGTAAGAAGGCTTTGGATTGACAAATCATGTTTAGATAGTTCAATCTGCCCCAACATTAAAAGAAAAATCCTGAAAAGCAGCCAGTGCTGCTGTTGATAGTGATACATTGAGGAAACAAGGGAAACATCTTGATAGGATGATCTCACAAAGGTCTGGAGAGGAAATTTGAAATATAATGTTATGAACCAGCAAGAGAAGAAAATACAGTGGGCCCTTGGAGTTTGGCTCTAGGACTCCACCAGCCCCTGGATACCAAAATCCGTGGATGCTCAAGTGCCATTATATACAGTGGGCTGGTATAATGATGTCCTTTATCTAAAATGACAAAATTATGGTTTGCTTTTTGGATTTTTTTTTTATGTGTGCGTGGGAGATAATACTTTGAAGTATTATCAATGGCTGCATCCATTGATGCAGGATCCATGGATGTAAAAGGCTAGTTGTATAGACATCCCTTTATATCCACAAGGATCTTTTCTGGGACACACACACGCCCCCCATAAGAAAAAACATGGGACCTGAAGTCCTGTTGCCACCTATGACATGCAAACCCACAGATAACAAGAGCCCATTGGATATATTAGAGTAATATTAAAAGACTCCTATTTGAATAGACCCACAGTCTGGTCCAAGTTTAAAGACCCATAAGGTAGGAGAGCAGGGACTCTGAAGTTGACCATCAACAATAAACAGCCCATTGACCATGGACTGAGCAAGCACAACCTTCCCCGCTGTGTTAAGATTTTATTGTATTTCTTGTTAAATCGCTAATTGTTTCTCAAGGTTCATCTATGTATATAAATGTACATATCCAGATACTATGCCAATCGGTTTCCTCTTATTTGGCAATGAATGTCCTCTTATAATATTTCTTAAAATACCTGTATCCTGAGCATAGGGCAAGAATTTGTAAGTAACTTATTAAGACAGGTGAATATGAGAAGAGGATATCAGCATTGTTTGCTTCACCTCAGAGATCAGACCTGCCAAATAAGGCAGTTGAGAAATTTGATATATTAAGTAATCACAACAGGCACATTTCCCAATTAAAATTGTGTTTACCTTTATATGTAGAAATAATGCTAAGACCAGTATACAATATCACTTCAAAGCATCTTTTTGAACAATAACAATGTTCACATGATCTAAACTATTTCCCATGAGCCTCTATCCTTTGGGAGATCCCAGATGGGGAATTATAATTATAATGCAGAAACATTATTGCAGACAGACTATATTGTATGTATGAATGGATTCTCTCTATGTAATCTCTTAATGGGATATGAAATGCAGCTGATCACATCTGACAAGGAACTAGTAACAGATGACTCAAAAGGAAATCAATAGATGACCCAGGAAAATGGGGGAGATGACTGGCATTTTCTGCCTTCTCCAGTAGCTTCCTAATGATGCAATTTATCTGATTTATTCATGTGCAGGGATTAGGAAAGAAAGGTTGTCTAGATATGGAAACATGCTTTTATTATCCATGTGCCTTTTAGTGCTCCTTTACAAAGTCATGCAGAAGGTTAAGATAATGTATTAAGATAGTCTACTTTTAGATAAAATCAGAAAATTAAACAGTGATATATTATAGGTAGGTGTTTTAAATTGAAGAACGGACTTTACTTGGCCATAGTTTAGCAGATAAAACAGAATTTTCTCCTTGCTCTCTGGCTGTTAAATAGAAGGTAAAACAGAGCTCAACAGGTTACTGCCTTGGTATCTTTCATACTATATTATTACAGTTTTTTAATTGCCACTTTAACTGCCATGGCATTATCCCATGGAATCCTGAGATTTATAGTTCTATGAGGCATTTAGAGCTTTCTGCCAAGGCGTTCTAGTGCCTTTCCAAACTACAAATCCCAGGATTCTGTAGGATGCAGTTAAAGTGATACCAAAGTGCTATAACTGTGTAATGTAAAAGTGACTGGGAGGGAGCAGAGGAGTTTTTCTACTTGTCTTCTGAGTCTTCCTCCACTTGTTCTAGTGCCCTCCAGACAAAACAGCTGTGAGATGCGAGCATGAATACCAGGAGTCTTACATACCTTCAGCTAAATGCCAGCTTTCAGTATGAGAGTGTATGTGTGTGCAAGGGTTCCTGATTGCAGAGAGCCCTGTGTTGTATATTTACTTCTATGTGCACTGTCTCTAGCCATGTGCAATCAATCAATCACCACAGTTATCCCTGAAAAGAACTTGTGCTTGATGCCAGCACAAAGGAAACTGAAAAACCTTCAACTAGCATGTTGGGACTACTCCCATAGATCACAGCATTCTGTGCCAGGAGCAATGAGCTGTTTTATACCAAGAGCAGGAAGTTCTGAGTCTAATCCTGGTCTCTGCCAACACTGAGCATAGGGCTGAGTGCACGGCACAGAACAGTAGGACTGAAGTAGTCACTGTGTCATATAGCCCAACATGTTCCATGGGTAAACTGCTGCAAGCCCTTTCCTGATATGAAAGCAAGAAATGAGCAACCTGAAGGCTGGAATCTAACAAGATACAAAGCAGTGGTTATGTCTGACAGCTGTTGGGAAGCCCTGTGACTGAGGAAGCTGAAGGGCAGGCTCTTCCTTCCTCACTGCATTGCTTTCCTGCAGCTGTTATTTGATAAAGACAGTGTTGAATTGTTAGTGGATCAGATACCTAAGGGATTATTCAGAAGGTGAAAAAAATCCTGAATGAACATGGGATTAATAAACATGGATGAACATGGGATTAACCCCCTATCGCATGGGGTTAAAACAGCTGCTTACCTTCCCTGAATTCAGTGCTAATTCAGGAGGCAGCCAGTTCCTATCACACATAAATCACCACCAAATTGCTGTCTGTCCTGGATGCAGCCCAGGTTGTCTAAGCCTCTTCTAAAAAAATGGATAATTGATCTCAGGATTTCCCTCCCAGTTTTCCTAAAAGATTTGCATTGTCGGCTGTGTGAATAACCAATGCGAATAGACCTGGGATAAAATTCTGCATGCCTTGAATGGGTTTCAAATACATCCAGTGTTTGTAACTACTAAAATGAAACTGTGTCATAGAGTGTGGGAAATTTTATGATAAGGGGATGAATGACCGAAATTTGCTTTATAAGATTACTTCATCAGAGATACTGTATATTCATGATATGAATGTGGTGAAATACAGTTCCCCTCAATGTCTACAGTTCTGTCACTGTAGAATAATTGTTAGCTTGCTATGTCTGGAGCTGTGGTGGTTAAATGCCAGTTGTGAGTTCAATCCCAGGGCTCCAAGGTTGGCTTAGCCTTCCATCCTTTTGTAGGTCAGTAAAATGAATACCCAGCTTGCTGGGGGCAATTGGCTTACAGATTGTAAACTGTTTAGAGAGTGCTGACTTCACTACAGTATTATGTGGTATAGAAATGTAAAATGCTATTGTTATTGCTATATGTTCATGTAATGAAACTTTTCTTATTATCTTACTTTCTCATGACTATGGAATATTGCATAACTCCATCCCATTTTTGCCATCACAGTGAAATATGGTGAAAGCCTTCCCAGTAGGTTTCCATGGCTAAGTGGGAATTTGAAACCCAGTTGCCCAAGATGAGTTCTACCCCAGCACTCAAATGAAGGCTCTAAATTTGCTTTAAGTCTAAGACATAAGTAAGCCATAGTTTTGCGTAACTATTGAACTGTGGGAGTGGGAGTCATAGTTATTTGAGTTCAATCAGACTAAGCTAAAGATGGGTCTATCTGCTTGAATTTTATTTGCTAAACCAGTTTTCTTCTGGTGTTATGAGAAACCACAGCCTTGGATCCCATGTTGGGAGGAAAGTGAGATGTGTGTGTATAATATGTGTGTGTATCTTTATTTTTAAAAATCCAAACATTTTGGGTTTATGTATGGAACTGCATCTTCTGCTATTTCAGAGAATGGTTGTAGAAATGCTGTCAGACAAGGAATAAATGTATTTCAGTGCACAAGACTGACATTTACACCACAGAAACAGACTTTGTTTGGAGAGCTAATTAAAACTTACAAAATACAGATGTTCCTAAAGCCTAACAGAAAGAAAGCAACATTATGTCTGCTCATAATATTTATACAGTGGGCTCAGTGATTTTTCAAGATGCAAAGTAATCATCTTCAGCTATGAATGTGTACAAAAACCTGATAGCATAAAAACACGTTATGCACAATATACACAGAGAAAGCAAATGTGTTTCTAATTCTATTATAGAATCATAGAATCAAAGGCAGGGTACAGACCGCCAAAAAGAGACGGTTGGTGGCCACCTCTCTTTTCCGCATAACCACACCGCAGCATCCAAATTGTGCGGTGTGGCTACGCAGAAGCAAAAGAACCACTAAAAAGCGGCTCCTTTTTGCACCGCCGCAAACTGCCTGCAGCGTCCCATCTGGAAGGCGCGCAGCAGTGACATCACAGCTGTACGTGCTGTGTATACGGCGCTGCACAGCTGTGACGTCCTAGGGTTGTGGGGCATCTAGAAACGGTGCCCCGAGGCAACCCTAGCACATCACCAGGATGTGCTACAGGGCCCGTTTGTCCAGGGCCTCAGAGTTGGAAGAGACCACAAGGCCCATCCACTCCAACTGTTTACAGACCTCTAATGAAGGAGACTCCACTACACTCCGAGGGAGTTTTTTCCACTATCGAACAGCCCTTACTGTCAGGAAGTTCCTCCACATTATCTCTGTATATGTATAAACCCAGAAAATGTTGATTTTTAAATGGAGCATTCATTGAATAAAAAAACAATGATATTACAGTAAGATGCAACACAACCAGAGCTTGAAAATATTATTGGGGGGGGGGGCTACAGAGCCAAGATTTAGCCAGCATGTCATCATGGGGAATCTGGGAGTTATAGTTCTCAGATTTTTGGATGCAAGTTTAGGGAAATTGTGCAATGAACTGGGCAATTCAGCAACTAACAATATGAGGGACATAATGGCTTTTTCCCATAAAAAGAATCACATCAGTAGACTGAATTCATCATTCTGGGCTATGTTCCTGGAATGTGCAGAGAATTAATCAGCACACAAAACAGGGAAGAGAACAATTTTGGCAGCTCTCAAAGAAAGAAGTGCCAGGCAGAGTTGGAAGGCGAGCAGTCAGCTGAAAGAAACAGAACAAGTGAGGGGAAAGCCATTCAGCATGTTGGGACAAGTGGTCAAATGCCTCCTTTAGCAAACCAGAGACTAGGTCCCAGCAATTACTTATTTGGATGAAAATGGGTGGGAAGATCTAGCTTAAAGTGAAGCCGCAAGAAAATGTCTCTGGGCCTTTAATGTGAACAGTAACCTAAAGTTGGCATCCTTTGAAAGAAAATAGGGAACAGTGGGCAGGTCTCACATAGAGTATGGAAAAATTACTTTTTCATAGCATTGGGCTATGTTAATAAATCAGTGCATCATGGGATAGTCCTTGGATTGTATGCCTGGAGCCATACTGAATATCAGGCGCTGCATCCTAGACACAACCACATGGAATAAGGGGAATAAGGATCTGTGCTGTTTGATGAACTTGGTATTCACCAGCCAAGTGAGTACAGTAGCAACAAAGACAAAGCTGTGCTGGGAAACCACACCTTCACAAGGAAGGAGAACAACTGGGCAGAAGGGCAAGACAAGATGAGAAAGCAAGTTCAGTTAAAAACAGAAACAAAAAGAAAGAAGAACAACCTAAAAAAAAACCATGGGAGCAAAACTGTTAGCACTGGACAGAAGCCAGAAAAAAGTTCTACCTACACACCCATATTCAGAGCAAAGGCTCTTTCACTTTGCACAATTTTAGTACTATGATTCCACTTAAACTGTCATGGCTGTATCTTATGGGATCCTGGGTTTTGTGTTTGGTAAGGTGCTATAACTTTTTGATTAAGAATTCTAAATAACCCTCCCTAAATCCCAGGTTTCCATTGGGATGCAACCATGGCAGTTTAAGTGGAATCATAGGGCTATAGTTGTGTAATGTGAAAGGACCCAGGAAATTATTTAAATGGGTTTCCCCCATATCCTATTGATAACATAGGAACGTAGTCCTATCACCAACATCCAGGTATATTTCCAAATTCTTTCTTTCCAAAAGTATGAAACCTAATATCATCATCACAATCATCATCAACTGCAGCATTCTGAGTAGATGCAGAGAAATGATCCAAGATTTTCTTGCTGGAGCAAACTGGCTTTACCCAGTATCCCTAAAGTACAGTAGATACAGAATCATGCCTGGAGCTTTGGCCTTTTTGATACATATTCAACTTTACATAGCAATCCAGTGTCTGGAACTGGCCAGTAATTTAGGACAGGGAGGTTGTGTGAACATCCCTTTATTTTTACAGAGCAGAGAACACATATTCTAATGGAGGGACGGGAAATATGTTGCCCTTCAAATGTGGTTTAACTGCAGTTTACTCTCATCATTGGAGTTTATCAAATGGGAGGAATTTCTCTTAAATTAGAATGAAAAGAAAGTGGGGTCAGAACACATTCACTTAAAGTTGCTAGTTTAGCGCAATTCTGTGAATGTGCATTGTGTTCGAACTGGCTTCCCATTGCCCGAAAATAGCATGCCATTGCCTGAATTTGTGTGTGGCAGTCTATTCACGCAATAATGTGAAACCCCATGATTGTGTTCAGATTGCCATTGGATTATACTTCCAATTTTCCTTGTCTGATAAACTCCCTCGGCTATGCTGCCTAGAGCTAATGGTAATTGGTGCCCACAAACTCCTCACCCATTTTTAATGGCATAAACAAGATAGTGCTTCTGTTCTAAATAAACTTTTGAAACAATACCAACACAATTGTAACATGTACTTGGATAGAAGTTTCTTGGGTGAGATAGATAATAAAATGTTGCTTTTTCCAGACTATATCTCCCAGAATCCCCCATCATGGCAATGGTGGCTACAGAATTCTGGGAGTTGTAGACCAAAAAACAAATAAACAACAGCAACAACAACAACAACAACAAAACCCAGCAAAATTTCTAAGCTGTGGATACCATCCATAATAATGTATTAGCAGGCTCAGCTAACACTCTTGGAAATGTTTGCTCATCAGTTACATGTTAAATCAGGTTTGGTTTTGCTGTGTGCCTTCAAGTCCCTTCTGACTTATGGTGCCTCTAAGGTGAACCTATAACAGGATTTTGCTAACAGATCTTGGCAAGATCTGTTCAGTGGGAGTTTGCTTTTGCCTTCTTCCGGGGCTGAGAAAATGTGACTTACCTGAGGTCACCTGGTGGATTTCCATGGTTGAGCAGGGATTTGAGCCCTGGTCCACAGAGTCATAGTACAACATAAAGGCCACTACACCACACCCTCTCTCTATTAATGGCATAAATATGTAAATAAGAGTATGCACTATACATTGCCAGAGCATATTTGGCATAAATATGTTAGAATTTTTTATAAAAATGTAATGTGTTCTTGGAAGTTGAGAAAAAGAGCAGAGACAGAGTTTTCTGTCCTTAGTCTGAAAATGAAGTCTAGGCTGGCCTCCTGTCATTGTCATGTCAGCTTTAGTTGAAGTACAGAGCAGAGGTATTTGATGCATTTTAGATATTCAAACTAATAATAGCCCTAGTTCTGAGTTCCAGAGAGAGAATGTGCTGTGCCTAGAAAGCGTGACTTTCTTGCAATGAGACTGGTAAAAAAGATTGTTTTCAAAGCCTATGATCTTCTTCTCTTCATGGTGTTAATCTCTGAATCATTAAATAAATGCTTTGTTATTTGGGGCATATATCCAATAATTTGGCTTTTATAAAAGCTGTTGTTAGCTACAGGCTGATCACACGGCACTAAATCCTTCGAATGTTCAGCAGTGTCCTGTGGCTTACAGATGCAATTCCAATAATAGTAAGTGAGCTCATCCTTGGTGTAGAAGGTTATTCATTAGGGAGAGAATGGTGCAACTGATATCATCATTACATCACCTTTTCCTGTGCCTTATTCTTGCTGCAGCCGATAGGGAAAACACACCTCAGTCGTGAGTTACTGTGCCCCCCTCTATTTTTGTTCTTCTTCTTTTGTAGTATGAGATACAACACTGAAAGGTTTAGAATGTTATTTTAATTTGCAATTAAAATTAAGGACTGGTGTGAAAAACACTAAAAAGCTTCTTTTGCATCTTTTGCTCCCCAGTCCAATTTCTGCCCTTGCTTAAGCATTGTTTGTACATGTTTAAAGAAGCATTATGTCCCTCAGCTTAAAGATTTTTACTCCTAGAAAGACTCTTACAAGCCTGTAACTATACCTGGAAATACTCTTACAAACTAATAATCCCATAACCATGTTAAGATGGAGATATAATTAAATATTTGGGAATTATTCTTTGGTAGTCAAAGTAACAGCAAGATTGACTACCTCAGACCGCAACCATCTTCACCACAAAAAGAAACTTCAGGAAGAGATGGTGGGGAGTCTTAGAATCATAGAGTTGGAAGAGTCAATACGGGCCATCCAGTCCAGTCCTCTGTCATGCGGGAACTCACAATCAAAGCACCCCCAACATATGGCCATCCAACCTCTGTTTAAAAACCTCAAAAGAAGGAGACTCCATCACCTTCCAACACAATGTATTCCACTGCTCAACAGCTCTTACTGTCCAGAAGGTGGAATCTCTTTTTCTATAGTTTGAATCCATTGCTCTGTGTCAAATTGGAAAGTATTAGCAATACTTATCGCATAACTTTGCCTCTGACCTGTAGCTCCTGTGTCTCCTAAGTATGGTTAGAGTGTCCCTTTTGTAGTCTGAGAAACCAGTCAATAAGCTTTCAATTGCGCTTCAGTCCCATTAGTCCTCATGTGTAAAATGTCACTCCCATGGTAGTTACAATATTTGAAGTCACATGGTGTCAATCTTGCCTTCTCTCTTTCTGACTCCTTCCTCCTCCCTATTCTCAAGCAGCCTATTCTATTCTAAAAACTTAAATTAGCATGATTCCAGAATTACATTAAAAAGTAAAAAAATAAAATTTAAAAAACTCAAAGGCATGCTAGGTAGGGAATAGGGCAGGGAAATGGTGTTAAAGGGAAGTGCAGAAGAGACTTGATGGCAGAAACAGCCCCAGTTACGCTATTATGAAGATGTGTGATAATGACTGCTCTCAAACCGGTATGTTTCCATTTTCATTAATTAACATGATTGCAGCAAGAACAGGATTTATGTGGTAATTTCCCTACTCTCAAGAAGAGCAAAAAACATGTTTACTCCAGCCTCAATCTGACATCCCTTCAAATATTTAAACATAGCTGTCATGTCACCTCTTAACTGTCTGTTCTCTAGGTTAAATATACCCAGCTCCCTCAGCCACTCCTTGTAGGGCATGGTTTACAGACCTTTTGCCATTTTGGTTGCCTTCCCCTGGATACATTGGTGCCCAGAACTGTACACATTATTCCAGGTGAGGTCTGATCAAAGCAGAATAGAGTGGTACTGTTACTTCCCTTGAGCTAGACACTATCCTCCTATTGATGCAGCCTAGAATTGCATTGGCTTTTTCAGGTGCTACATCACATTGTTGATTCATGTTCAGCTTGTGATCTACTAAGACTCTTAGATCATTTTCACATTTACTGCTATCAAGCATGGTGTTATCCATTCTATTTCAATGTACAGTTGTCCCTCCTAAATTGTGGATCTGCGATCCGCAACCTTGAAAATCAGCGGAGGGGTGACCTCTGCTATTTTCAATGAGGTGCATGCCCCATTCAAGCCTATGGGAATTGAATATGCATAAGCCTCTGTTTTCACACACGTGGGGGGGGGGGGGGGGGGCAGTTACGGAACGAATCTCTGAGAAAATGGAGGGCAAACTGTATTTCATTTTTGCTACCTAAGTATAGTACCCTACATTTCTCCCTGTTGAAAATAACTTTGTTAGTTTTGGCCCAGCTCTCTTATCTGTTAAAGTCATTCTGAATTCTGATCTTGGCTTCCAGGATATTGCCTACCCCTTCTAATTTGGTGACAACTGTAAATTTGACAAGCATTCCCACTGTTCCATCTTCCAAGTCATTGATAAAGATGTTGAATAGCACTGGGCCTGTGACATTGTTGCCTGAATGTCATTGTTATTTAATTCAGAGTTTTTAAACTTAGATTGGGTATGCAGGCTCTGATTGCTTCTTTTTTGTTCTGACCACCAGTACAAACCCGATTGCTACTGGACCTCTCAACCCTTCTGTAGGACTGGATTCAAAGTTACAAAATCAATTTTAACAGAAAGCTAGGGAAAGGGCCATAGCTCTCCACCACACCACTCTTTCCTTATATTCTGAACTGAAGAAAGACTTAGCAGTAGTCCAACAGAGAAACAAGTCCAGGGAGCATCCTGTGTAATAAATCCTGGCATCAATTATGTATCCATAGCTATTGGAACTCAAAATGGACTATTTTTGGAAGAACAAGAGAAAACACAAATCAGATACAATTGGTGGTTAACTGGTAATTTTTTAAGAGTGGGTGTTCATTCTGACAGCCCCTGTAGCCATGACAATAAGGAAAATAATATATATATGCATCCATATTAAAATTATCCATATCTAAAAAGTTCTCGCATTTTTCATCACTGTTAGGGGCAGGTCTTATGGAAAGCCAATGGTTTTAATTACACAGTAGAGATCAAGCCATCCCTAAAATTCTTTGCATCACAAAAGGGGTAGATTGCAGATACATATTGTGCAAATCACTTTATTTTTTCCAAATGAACGTGAGGACTTTAGGTAAACTGAAAGGAAACAGGGGATCCTAAAAGGAATGGAAGATGATGCAATAGTTCCAGCTAACCCAACAGTTTCTGTATGTCAGTCTTCCATGCACTGGCTCCAAAATACCATTGGGCATTAATCAGATATAAAAGTTTTGAAAAGTCAGAAATCAGTGTAGGGAGATGTCAGTTTTCCTGGACACTAAATGTGCCATGTTTGAGCAAAACAAAGTCTCGAAGGGAGATAGCTGCAGATGTGACATTACCAGATGTGGGCTGAATAAAGAATGGGAATGGCTCCCTCACTGCAAAAAGCAATTTTCCTGATCAGGTCCTCAGGCACTTGGCTCTGTTTTTTCTCCTCACCTGTTCCACTTAGTTTCTGGAAGCTGAATTTCTTTACAGATATATATTATGGTGTTCTCTCTGAAAAGTCTAGATAACTTATTATCCTGTTTTGAAAAGAACAGGAACAAAGAATTATTCAGACAACTCTCAGGTGGATGTTTCATTTGTTATTGTGCAACATTCAAAGAAATGATAGCCTATGAAAAATGAAATTTTCAATGTAAGACACAGTTCTTCTACAATAGGCCACCAAGAGTGACCACTGTCTGTCAGTTGCCTGTCTAATGTTCTTACGAAATGGTTTTAAGATACACATTTACAAAGGCTGTTATTATGGTCTCTGAGGTCACAGAGTTGAGTCTATAAATGTGAGCTAACTCCACAAGTTTAAGTATTTGTGTTGGAACAGAAATAGAGGTTGGAAGGAAGTCCAGAACAGAGACGGTTGTGAGGAAAACTGTCTAGAAATTATTTCTTCTGAAGATGAATTGATAAAAATGGTTTCTTATATTTTATTAAAATGAGAGAGAGGGAGAGAGAAATAACACTTTACATGCTTATAAAGGACTATTCTATCAGACAAAGACTAGCAGTTAGGGAATAGTCAAATTTGTCATTAAGTGTTATAAAAGAAGCTGCTGGTGGTATATGCACTGTTTAGCCAATATCAACTGTTTATGTTGTCTATGCCAGGATTGCTGTAATGCTGCCTTGAATCTCATGTTTTGAGAAAGGCAGGATATAAATTTAATAAACAAACAAAGTATTGCTAGGCTTTGATGTGCTTTGGCTGTGAACTGGGTAATCAATGCTCACTGAGATCTTATCCACATTGCAGAAATAATCCGATTTGGGACCGCTTTAACTGCCCTGGCTCCATGCTAGGGAATTCTGGGAACTGTAGCTTTGTGAGACATTTAGCCTTCTCTGTCAGAGAGTTCTGGTACCACACTAAACTAAAAGATTCCCTAGCACTGAGCCAGGGAAGTACAGTAATGTGGTCTCAAGCTGGATTATTTCTGCAGTGTGTTTGGGACTTAGGTCAATGAAATGGGGCTGGCTTGCACAATCTATTTGGTGGTGGTGGTGGTGGTTGTTAAATTAGAACCCTATGATACACCAGCCCCAACTGATACAAAAAGATACATACTTAGAATTAAATTATTCTGAGTCAGGAATTTGTAAAGCAGAAGTGAATGGAGTTCATAGATTTTCCACAGAACAAGCCACTCTTGGATTCCCCAAGCTTTCTTCAGTTATAATTATAGTGGTGGTGATGGTAGTCAATTGGCTGATGCTATTATTAAATAAAAGGCAGCCAGAACACTGCACATATTATGTAAATGAATGAAAGATCTACTAATAGATCCAGATCTGTCTACCCAGATCCTGCTTTATACAGAGCATAGAAACAGTGATAACTGGTTTGTCAACATATATATATATATATATATATATATATATATATATATATATATGGTACAGAAGTGGAGAGGGAGTGGTCTCAAGGTGCTGAGAGTAGAAACAGCTTAGATATGCCTCCCCCAACTTGGTGCCCTCCAGATGTTTTGAATTACAACTTCAATCATCTATGTCATGATGGTGGCAGCTAGTGGGAGTTGTAGTCCAATACATCTGGAGGATGAAAGTTGTGGAAGGCTGGCATAGAGAATTTAAATGGATTGATTTCTGCTCAGCATAGTTTTTGGGGGTGGGGTGGGGGAAAGAAACAATATTTTGTGTGTGAAAGAAAATTACAAAAAGGACCATAAAGCCAAACATTTACTCTGAGATAAGTCTCATTTAATGCCATGACACTGACCTCTGAATAGTCATGCATAGGGCTGCACTGTAAATCCCAACTCTCCAAAACGAAAATAAACCCTGCAAGACTTCCCTGTATTACACACTGTGGGGTTTTAAACCTTGAAGAGGTTTAATACACACACACATGGGGAGGGGGGGTCCCTACTGAAGTAGTAATCTACAAGTCATCTACAAGAATTATGACTTTAATTCTCTTCTGTTTCTGCAACTTTCTAAATTGGAGCTTATCTAAGAAAGCCAAATTCAGTCATGGCATTGGACTGCACGTTTATAGTTTGTAAAACTGAAAGAGTTGGAGAGGGAGAAAATGGATATGAGAGAGTTATGCTGTTGTACTTTAAAACTGTGTTGAAGTGTAAATCTGACCATTTTAAAATTGTGGTACTTAAACATATTATACTGTGAAGCAAATTGCTAGCTGTAGATCAACTACTTAGTTCTGTAGGCCAAAAATTACCACTGAAGTGCAACATGAAATATAGAATGTAGACTTCCAGACTTGAAGAGGTGGCTCCATCAGTCCAGGCAACCACTTGGAGATCTCCTACTCTGGTCTGATAGCTTCTCCACACTCAGTAAGACACTACAATCTACTTTATAAACATGAAAAGGCCAAGAAGAAGGGCTAATGTTGTGCTCCACCACCTTATGAAAGTTTCATGAGCCACATTTGCTGAAAGATAAGTTCCAAATGCCAATGTCAGATGCTAATGGGGCAAGATGGTACAACAAATTCAAGCAGCATACAAGTTGGCAGACACAACTGAAAAGACACCCCAGAAACATTCTGCAAGCTGACCTCCAACATGCCCACATCCACCCTGACCTTTGGCTAGACCATGTTGAGTATTGCACATCCCTTCAACCGCTACACCCCATTTAAGGCACCAGATCCTTCATTCCTCACTTATCCAAATCCACTGTTCCAAAAGGACCCAATGTGGAACATGTGGTGTGCAGCCTCTCTGCATTCCCACAGGCCTGGCTGATGGCTTTCATATCATGGGTGCAGTGTATCCGTCCATTCTGGGGTTTATTCCAGACTTTAAAGATGATTTACAAAGTTTTGTGTCCTTTCCACAAAACAAATTGAGTACCCTGGATAGCTCCTTTAACACTTGGAATAAAAGTCCAGGGCAGACTCACTCCTCATGCATGGAAGCCACAGGCTTATTGTGGTTTCCAGGGACCAGGACTATGCTCATACAGCCCAATCCTGTGCTGTCATGGGCAGAGTATATTCCACACTGGTGTCACACTCAGACACATAGGGGAAATCAAACACTCATCTTGTTCACACTCTCACCTGCAACATCCTTGCACAGGCAGCAAACAGCAGGTGCTTAACACCTCCTAGAAAGAAGGCAGCCACATGTACAAGTGTGTCCACAATTGGGGAGGGAAGTTAGAAGCCAAATGCACAGCAGCCTCCAGAAGAGATAGCTGAAGGAATAGCTCTCCCTGTATACAGGTGGCTGAGGACTGAAATCTGCTAGAGAGGCCCTCCTCTGTCTCCTACTAGTTGAGCAGTGTCTTCTACTAGTGGGAGAACATGGGACAGGGACTTCTCTACTGTGGCATCACAGTTGCAGAATACCCTCCCCTGATTGACACAAATACTGATATCATCTGGGTGCCAAATAAAAACATAGATTTTTACAAAAAATGTTTGGACCTAATTTCATTCAAATATGCACAAGCTGCCTAAAAACCCTAAAGGTACCAGATCCTGTCTTATCTTGGAAACTAAGCAGGTTCAACCTTGATTAGTAGTTGAATAGGAGACCATTAATAAATACCAGATAGTAGATATTTCAGAGGAAGTAACTGGCAAAACCATCTCTGAGTATTCTTTGCCTAAGAAAACCCTATGAAGGTCACAGAGTTGTCATATGTAGACAGGCGACATGAAAGTACATACACACAAATGCACATGTGCATGGTTTTAAGTTGTCATGTCTTATCTAGTTTTAATCTGTCTTGTTTCAACTTCTCAATTTGTGGTATATTTTTGGTCAGTTTATTAGTATTTTTTTACTGTTTCAGATTGGTTAAATTGATCTTATGGCACATTGCTTTGAGGTCTTCAGAAGTAGTGTGAGATACAATTTTTAAAAAAATCTGTTACCTAGGACAGCAGCTTACTCTGCACAAACCAAGCAATGCCTTCTCAGGAAACAATGAAAGGTGAACTTTCTTTGTGGAAAATGCCATAACCTTGGTTCTTGTGCTGAGAGTGTCCTGTCTTGGGCAAGCTTCTAACACTCCTCCAACTGAGGAAAGCCCATAGCAGCACCTCTAAAGAAGACTTAGGACTTTGAGGATGATAAAACAATATTTTGAGTAGGTTCCAGACCAGGAGCCAGATAGGCGATGTAGAGGTCATTTTGAAATTTGGTAACACACATTCCTTGCAGCTGGTCAAGTCAGCAATTGCATGGTTCATTATGAACCAGTTATATTCTGAGCTCTCCACAGAGTAAATTACATTCATCTAGTCTGGATGTCACCAAGGCTTGAATTTAATTAGTTAATTGGTTAATAGCCTGATAAATCAACTATAGTTTTGTAATTGGTTGACAGCCCTAGTCATAATAAACCACTATAAACATGACTATTGCATAATGCTAAATAAATATAATGAGACTGGCACAGAAAATTATATTGGGGGGAAAGACATATTGAGGGGAAAGTGCTGTGTCATTCATTAAATGAAATAGCTGTTATTTGTTTGGGACTATTTTACACTTACTCTTGGGATGGTTGTCTAGCAGGTAATTTCAGTAATGATCTCCAGTTTTGAACCTTTGCTCTACTGAAGATTACCTGATGAATCATGTGAGATGATTTCATGTAATTCTTGCACCTGTTTTCAGTGGACTCTTGCTTTGGGGAGAGGTAATATCTTGATCAGCCTGGTCAGTACTTGGATGACCACCAATGAATATCAGGTGCTGTAGGATGTATTTCAGAGGAAGGGACTTGCAAAACCATCTTTGAGTATTCCTTGGCTTAAAAACAAACCTTATGAAATTCACAGGGTTGCCATAAGTTAACGGGCAACTTAAAGCCATGTTTGTACACACCCCATACCCATCGTACATGCCCCTTTTTGAGTTTCTAAGAAGGACAGGCTCACAGGTAGACAGAATCCAGTTTAGAGTTCTTCTGTTACATTTCTCTACATAGCATGCCTTGCATGGGGGGTCAGTCAACCACCCCCTTTCCATGGTAAGGTGTTTTAATAGCAGCTCTGCATCATAATCTCAAGATTATTATTATTATTAACCTTTATTTATAAAGCACTGTAAATTTACACAGGTCTTGGCTTCACTAGACCAGGATGGAGATAAGAACTTTCATGTCTAGGACACTGTAGCAGTAATAGAGGCTAGATGTGGATTGTGGGAACTGAAAATAGGGAACAGACCAAGCCAATTAAGGCTATAACTAGGTGCTGAACTGGGCCCATGAAGCCTGTATGCTAGGCAATAGAGTGGGAAGCTCCTCCGATGAGACCCAAAGGTGATCAGCCCTTCTACTGCCAGTTGTCTTGGGGACCCAGAAAGAAGAGATTGCTGCCTCCTGTTACTGGCTTGACGGGTCAGTTTTCTTTGCTCCTTGTTCTCTGTTGCTATGCCTTCTTACACCCTGCTTTCTTTCATCTATCCTCTCTTGCACTGTAAGTGCCTTGGGCTGATGCAGCTCTGACTCTTCCCCTTGGCTGGCCACTCTACTGTGACTTCTTGATGTCTGGACCACTAGATGTCATAGAATCACAGAGTTGGAAGAGACCACAAGGGCCATCCACTCCAACCCCCTACCATGCAGGAATACATGGCCATCCAGCCTCTATTTAAAGACCTCCAAAGAAGTGTGACTCTACCACACTCCAAGGAATCATGTTCCACTGTTGAATAGCTCTTACTATCAGGAAGTTCCTCCTAATGTTTAGGTGGAATCCCTTTTCCTGTAGCTTGCATCCATTGTTCCATGTCCTTTTCTCTGGAGCAGCAGAAAACAAGCTTTCTCCAGCCTCAGTATGACACCCCTTTAAATACTAAAACAGGGCTTAAACAGGACTATCATATTACCTCTTAACCATCTCTTCTCCAGGCTAAACATACCCAGCTCCCTAAGTCTCCCCTCATAAGACATAGTTTCCAGACCCTTCACCACTTTGGTCGCCCTCCTCTTGACATGCTCCAGCTTATCAACATCCTTTTTGAATTGTTGTGCCCAGAATTGGATGCAGTATTCCAGCTGAGGCCTGACCAATGTAGAATAGAGTGGTACTATTACTTCCCTCAGTCTAGACACTATACATTGATGCAGCCTAGAACTGCATTGGCTTTTATAGCTGCCGCATCACACTGTTGACTCATGTTAAACTTGTGGTCTACTAGGACTCCTAGATCCCTTTAATATGTAGTCTTGTTAGGCCAAATGTCTCCCATCCTATATCTAAGCATTTCATTTTTTTTTCCTGCCTTAAGTGCAGTACCTTACATTTCTCTGTGCTGAAATTCATTTTGTTAGTTTTGGCCCAGCTTTCTAATCTATGCATGTTAATGCATTGTCGGTAGTGGTGGTTTACCAGAAGACCAGGTACAATGACAGCCTTTAACTACAGGTAAGGCTTTTCAGTGGTTGCAGTAAGGGGTTGCAGCAGCTCCCAAAGACCATACAATTAGTACACTGATCAGTCAAAACCAACACAAAACAAAATATGAGTTTATCATATTTAGCATTTTAGGCCATAAGGTTGTTTGCACAACTCAATTAGTTCTGGTGTGAGGTGAAATTGGAATTTTCACCAGTACTTAGCTTCCCTTACATGGCAAAGAACTCATCTGTATTCCAACTGGAACTTGTGTCAAAGAAGCACACCTCATTCTGCTGTTACAGGCACCTCCTAGCTTTGATTATAACAGAAGTCAGCTCTGTGGCTTGAATTGATTTAATTCCCACCATACAACAAGACCAAGTAGAGGTTATGAATCCATATGCAGGGGCTTACTAGTCACCATATTTTAGGGCATTAAGTTAATATACCTCTCGTTAAGACTGGATAACAACAAGTGAGCTCTTTTATTCCCTTTTGTGGGTATAGGTGTCTTTCCTGGTACAATTCCCTCACATATACTCTTGAATTCCTTGCCTTGTAAAATTTTATGGTTTAAGGTATAATCTGGATAGTGTGGCCTGATCCACTTTTTTCTTATGTTAAAGTTTACTCACAAAGCTGGACCATCCCACTGTTCCTTAACTGATTTTAATTAACCATCTGCAACCACAGCACAACAGAGAACATATTTTCCATATACAGTTACAAGAACTCGGATTGAAACACCAAATGTTCATTTTTAAAAAGTACACATAAACTCCAAGTCATCCAAGAGATGTTTAATATCTTTGTAAATTTTGGCACCAAGAGAAAATTATCCTCTCTCACTTGTAAGTACAAGTATAAAACCATATGGCTGGAAAGAAGGCAGTAGATCTTCTCCCTTGTGATATTTCTGTGTCTGCATATTTCAGGGCTGGAGCCACTATTCTTTAATAATAAAATTATAGCTAATCATACTTCTCAGACATTCAATTCTGTCAAAATATTTTTTCAACTTTCCTTTTTATGGATTAAATGCAAAACACCAAGGCTGAGAGATATTACAGTGGGCCCTTGGTATCTGTTGGGGTTTGGTTCAAAGACTTCATGTGGTTATCTAAATCCATGGATGCCCAAGTTCTATTATATACAATGGAATGGCAAAATGCTGTCCCTTATATAAAATGGAAAAATCAAAGTTTATTTGTGAAATTAAAAAAAAAAATTCAAGCTGTGGATGGTTGAATCCATGGATCCAGAAGGGCTGAGTGTAGCTGCTGTCCAAATGGGGTTTTTTTGGAGGGTACAGTACACAATGTGCTGTGTTCAAGGCCTACATTCTTGCCCCTGGATCATATGTGTTGTATTCCAGAGCTTGCATTTTGGGGGGTAGGGCACAACTCCTAGAATCCCAGCAATTACTTTTGTAATCCAAAAAGTAACCTGTCCAAGCTCTGGAAGTAGCTATGTTAGCTGGGAATTGTGGTTCCACGAAGTAACTTTTTAAAGTTTGGTTGTGATCTGGTTGTAGCTGTGCATGAGTAGCAGTTCACAACTGCCTGATTCTCACTACTTTTTAAACCAGATTGCAAATTGGTTTGAACCAGTTCAAATGACCCTGGTTCCAACCTGAATCGATTTGCTGGAGTGATTCGAAGAGGGGAGCCACGCGCTAAACCCATTCAACCCGCGTCTTTTTGACGTTGATATTTTCTGTGTCTTTTTGGATAAATTGATTCTGCGCAAGTGTGAACCAGATGAGGATTGGAATTGATTTAAATTTGCCCTTCGGCTGGCTTCAGCAGGTCCATTTTGAACCAATTTATTCATGAATGCGAACCACAAGTGGGCTATTTTACAGGGAAAAAATGCGATCAGGGCAAATGTAGTGGGAACCACACTCTGTTGTCAAATCGATCCATTGATTTGGATTGCAAACCACTTTTTTTGTAAGTGGAAATGAGGCTAACAACTAGTGGCCTATGATTTACTATTTGATTTAAACTTGAAGGGGGGGGGGAACCTAGATCAGACAAAATTATTTCAGTGTGGCCTTTCTTAGTATGATGACCTGCTGACTTATGCAGATCTTTTCTGGACTGGGGTAATTGGCTGTAATTCAGCACACATCAAGGGAGCCTTAAAGATAAAGCTAATATTTAGTGATGACATGTCTCTTTTCCTCCTCAACAGAGCTAATCAGATATATGACATATTTTGTTTCTAGTAGAAACATTCTAAGTCTTTAAAATCAGTGCCAAGTTATAAATTACTTCCTCATCTCCCAGAAACAAGGCTCTTTAAAGAAACTCCTGTCTTAGAACACCATCACCAACTTTTCATTTGATGCTTCATCATGCATTCTGTCATAGGATCAGGGCACAGGAATTTAAGTCTACCTGTATCTTCTTATGATGGGCACAACTGAGAAAACTCTTTGCTTAAATCCACGTTTATCCTTCTCTGTTTGTTTAGAGTACAGTAGGCAAGGACAATGTGTCCTGGAGTGTTCTGCTCTGGACTGTTCTCATATTTAAGAAAAGTGGAATTTCAGAATCAGTGGGTACTGCTTTTATGTCATTAATGTAAAAAATTAAAAAAGAGCAAAATTATAAAGAAACAAAAGATCTGTTACCAAATTGTTCCGATATCATTTCTTCTATCACAAATAAAGATAAGGTGGTGAGAAGGAAGACAATGTATCTTGAGCAACTTTTGAAGTTCTCTTCATGTGAGCTTGAAAAAGATACCTAAAGGCTGGGAATACTTGCTGGCCAGATTAACAGCTGATGAAAGGAAATGCAATAGAGCAGCAAATGATTATGTGATAAAACCTGGCAGCACACACCTACACCTGATGTAAGCCTAATCAGAGCAGAGGGAGAGTTTACTTTCAAATACGGGTGTACAGGATTATAGGATGCAGTTCTGTGTAGCCCATGAATGGGCAATGTGAGATCATCCAGATGTTTCTAGACTACAACTTTCATAAATGGTGAAGATGATGGGAATTCAGATTAATAACAACTGCCCAGTCATACCTACCATGTTTCTTTACCATCAGCATAGGACCAATGAGAACTGCAGGGTAACACTATCTGGAGAGCCTAGCCTTGCAATACATACTTGTGTATATGTGCCTTCAAATTGCCTGTTGATTTATGGTGACTCCATAAATTCCATAAGTTTTCTTAGGCAAGGAATAGTGAGAGGTGGTTTTGCCAGTTCCTTACCTGGGAGTAAATTCTACTGAATTTAACTAGGCTTCTCAACAAACATGCACAGTTATGTGCTGTAAGTGTAGCCAGATACTTAATAGCTCATTCAGGAACCATTCTAGTGTTCAGTTTGGAACATTTGGAACAGGATGTAGTCTGTTGGAGCAAATTCTTGTATAATGCAAGTCCCTCTAAATCATTCAAATAAAATTGTTTTTCAGATTAGGACAGAGATGAAAGACACAACTAAGGTTTCACATAGACTTCAAGCTCATATCTGGTCACTTTGAAGTAAAGCCTCAGATAGAGGCACATAAAGATCAGATATCCAAAGGATGAAGCATGGTGGTACCGCTCAGGTACCAGGATTGCTTTTTTAGAAGGCCAACCAGGCAGCTATTGCCTCCTGAGGCCACCTGATATTAGCTGGGCTACCAAATTACAGCTTCTGACACTTCTGTGGTCAGAAACAAGGCTTAAGTCAACCATTTCCTCCACCTGTACGCTGCCACAGTGGTGCAGACAATACAGGAACCTGAGCCTCAATTTCCAGTTTTCCTGTTTTGATTCTACTATCAGAATCAAATATATAATCTAGTATATAAATACCAGAGCAACACTGGACATTTTACAAAGATTAGTAGTCACATTACAAGAGCCCCTCCCCACTTTTCCTAACAATTGTAATTACCCCATAATACTTGAATGTCAAAAGAAAAATAGGACCTATCCTATTTAGCATTTTCAGTAACCTAAAGGCTAGTAAAAATACAACATTCTATTCTGCTACTAGAGTCTCATCTGTTTGTAACAACTACAGGAGCCCTCCTTATGGGGTTTGACTCCAAACCTATCTAGGACGGCCAATGATCGGGGATGATGAAAAATGTGATTCTAAAATCCTTTGAGAGCCACAGGTCTCTTCTGTGTCTGTACTAGATGAGGGAGCTATGGCACTGATTTTATTATCTGTGGTGCAGATTGCATTTCTGACGTATTTTATGTATGGGCTCATTTATTTTATTGTTGTTCCTCTCCACATCTATGTAGGAATGTAATTCTTCACTAAGTTTCTTCTTGAAGGCAGCAATGAACAATTTCAGCAATTTTCTTCCTGCTGTGAGGTCTTCAAAAACCATGCAGTTTTCAAAGACTATTTGCAACTTGAAATTTATTCTGCACAAAATTCGCATTCAGCATTTTCTACATAGGAAGCAGCATTATTAGCATAGAAAATTGATATTTTAAAGCAGAAATATTAACTGAACCACAGAAAATGCTGTTTTCTACACAGAATGGTACTTTCTATACAAATCAACCATGTGCAAATTTTATACTGAACAAATTCCAAATTATAGCTGTTTTTGCACAGAAATTAATATTTTTCCATTGAATTATTATTTTCCATGTAGAAAAGGCTGTTTTCTGCCCAAAACAGCCATATGTGAATTCTGCACAGAATAATTCCCAAATGACAAAGATTCAAATTGGTCCATTTTTTTTCTAATCAAGCTTTCTCAACATTAAATAAATAAATAAATAAATAAATTGTCCATTTTTCAAATATTCTTTCCATCCTTACATCTAAGTTAAGTTTTTTTTGTAATTCTATGTAAAAAATATTATAATATTTAGAAATAAAAAAGCACCATAGTCAGTGATAGAAGTTGTTAATTACCATTAATTTTGATCACCTCAGAATAAAAAAGGATATGATAGTACTGTACTGAGGCGCGTTACAGACGGGCGCAAGAGGCGCCGTCATCGTGCCGCGATTATGCGCGAGGGGTGGTGCTTCCGGACGCGCCTTGCCCCTCATGCGTAATTGATACGTCAAAATGGCGGCGCCCTATACAGATGGGCGCCACCGTCTTGACGTAGTGGACGCTCTGTGTCCGCACGTTCGCACGTCCCAACCCAGAAGAGACATCGCGAGCGCATGCTTTGGCACTTGCGACGTCTCTTCTGGGTTGCCGGAAGGAGCGCAATTTCCACGCTCCTTTTTTGCAGCGCAGAGGAGTCGCGCGGTTTGGCTGCTGTGGCTCCTCTGTGTTGCAACTGGCAGTGGCCCAAGACCACCCCTTTTTGGGCGGTCTGTAACGGGCCTACAAAAGGTCCAGAAAAGGACAACCAAAATGATCAAAGGACTAGGAGCAACTTTGTTGTTGTTCTGCGTGCCTTCAAGTCATTTCTGACTTATGGGAACCCTTGTTGTTAGCTGCCCTCGAGTCAGTTCTGACTCATGGCAGCCGTGTGGCTGAAACATCTCCAAGAATCCCTGTCTTCCACTGCCTTGCCCAGATTTTGCAAGCCCTTGCCCCCCGATTGAGTCTATACATCTGGTTTGTGGTTTTTCTCTCTTTCTTCTAACCTTTACCTTTTCTAACATTATTGTTTTTTCTAGTGATCCATGCCTTCTCATAATGTGGCCAAAGTATGATAGTCTCAACTTGATCATCTTTGCTTCCAAGAGTTCTGGTCTCATCTGTTCAAAAACCCATTTGTTTGTCTTCTTGACTGTCCATGGTATCCTAAGTACTCTTCACCAGCACCACATTTCAAATGAGTTGATTTTCTTTCTGTCTGCTTCCTTCACTCTCCAGCTCTCACATCCATACATGGGAATACAATGGCCTGAACGATTCTGACTTTAGTGCTCAGTTGTATGTCTTTGCTTTTCAGTATCTTTTCCAATACTTTCATAGCTGCCTTTCTGATTCCTAGTCTTTTTCTTATTTCTTGATTGCAGTCTCCATTCTGCTCAATGTTTGATCCCAGATATGGGAATTCTTTAACTATTTCAATTTCCTCGACCCTATCTGTTTTTCTGAGACTGAGAGAGTTTGACTTCCCCAAGGTCACCAAGTGGGTTTCCATGACTGAGCAGGGATTTGAACCTTGTCCAGCATTCAAGAGGCCTAGTCCAGCACTGAAACCACTATGCCATGTTGGCTTGAGCAGAGATAAGAAATAAATAAAATTTACTATTATTATTAATATTATTATAAAAATAAGAATACAATATTTGGGTCTCTTTAACTTAGGAAAATAATTAGTGAAACAAGATTGAAGTGTATAAAATTATGCATAGTGTGGAAAATGAGAATAGCCTTTCTCCCTCATTCATAGCATTCCACAGCTGGGGCAATATAGTGGAGCCCCTAACCTGTATATCCTTAAAAATAGAGTAGGAGGCTCTTAATGGCTGTATTAATTCCCTGCTATAATTCTCTGCTCTTGTCTACAAACATTGTCACAGCAACTCAGCATTTTAAAAATCTTTCTATTATTGTACAGGTACAGAGGCCTATAGACACAAACATCTATAGCAGCTCAGCATTTGACATCTCTTAGACAGTTTTTGTAAGATCTCTAAGGATTTAGTGCCACCTAGGGGCATCAGGTTGTTATAAAATGTATGCCATCATGAAAAGCAAAAGTAGATCTGTTGCTTTAAGGAAAATTCCAAAATTTAAAAGGAAATACTTTCATTAGTGTTGGACGAGGACACGGGGAGATCAGGGTTTGAATCTTGCCTTGGCCATTTACCTTGGCCAAATCCACACTCAGCCCTGGAAACCCAGTGAGTGACTTTGAGTTGCTTTGGGTTTTACATCCTGGATCTCAGAGGAAGTACCTTTGTGTGTTGCTAATGGAATTTAAATTTTATTTCCTGGACTTTGGAAAGCTTTGCTCCCAGTGCCACATGGCCAGGAGGTGGAGGGGCCTGCCACACCATCTCAACTCAGAACAACACCAACAACATCTTGACAAAATACAGGCCTGTGACTAACACTGCCATCTTTTTAAAAATATCCCCCCCCATGTGTTTTTTAACAACTTTGTCTGATGAAGCCAATGGAGCTTTGAAAGCTTGTGTCATGTATTTTGTACATTATGCTTGTCCCAATAAAGGTATCACTGTTTTGTGGATTTGCGATGTTATTGTACTTTGCTATATGGCTAACACAGCTCCCCTTAAATATGTTTCCTAGGTCACAAAGTGTGAGGATTAGAGGAAGGAAATGGCAGACCTTCTCTGACCATGATAGATAGGGTCACTATAAACTGGATTCCATTTGGAGTTGTTGTTAACTGCCCTCAAATGGGCCCTGACTCATGGCAAATCTGTGGATGAGACATTTCCAATCCCCCCTATCCCCCCCACTGCTCTACTACTGTAGATTCAAGCCCGTGATCTTCATCCATTTGACTTGTGGTCTTCCTTTCTACTACCATCTTCCCTAGCATTATTGCCTTTTCTAGCAGGTTGTGCCTCCATTTTGAACATCACTGAGAAGCATTAATTTATATTTAGTCTTTTTAGCTTTTATTTGGTAATGTCTTTTGAGCATGACCCAAAATCCCTGACCTAAGTTGGCTGAAACAGCCAGAAGTTGAAGTCCAAAACACCTGGAGGACCAGAGTTTGAATACCACTGGGAGCCAGTGTGTAAAGTGGTTGAGTGTTGGACCACAACTCTGGAGCAAGATGACAAGAGGTTCTCCTTTTCCAGGACGTGTCCTCTATTTAAATCTTCTGTCCAGAAGGAATTTCAAATGTCCCCCAATTTGAGCATGACTAAGAAGCAGGAATTTATATTTGTATTAGTGTTTTTAGCTTTTGTTTGGTAATGTCATTTGAGTATGACCCAAATTCTCTAACCATTGGCTAAGTTGGCTGAAACTGCTTTGGTAACCACTGAGAACCAGTGTAGCACAGTGGTTTGAGTGTTGGACTACAACTCTGGAAACCTGGTTGATCAGACATCTTCGTTTTCCAGGATATGTGCTTCCAGGATACAGTATTTCAACCTTCTGTCCAGATGGAATTCCAAAATGTCCTCCATTCTGAGCAGCACTAAAAAGCAGGAATTTATACTTACGAGTGTTTTTAGGTTTTATTTTGTAATGTCCTATATTTTTCTTGAACGTCTTTGGTGGTTAGGACATCTGGTCACTCTGCTGTGGAGACTAGAGTTCAATTCCCCGCTTGGCCATGGAAACCCACTGGGTGATCTTAGGCAAGTCACACTCTCTCAGCCTCAGGGGAAGGCAATGACAATACCCCTCTAAACAAATCCTGCCAAGAAAACCCCACAATAGGTTTGCCTTAGGATTCCCATAAGTCAAAAATGTCTTGGAGACACACAACAAGGGGTTGTCAGGGGGACCAGATGTCCTATCTGCAAAGAAGGACAAGGCACTGCAAAATGGGCATTGAAGAAAATGTAGGACATTACCAAATAGAAGCCAGAAACCCTAATGTAAATATAAATTCATGCTTCCTAGTGGTGCTCAAAATGGAGGACATTTTGGAATGCCTTCTGGACAGAAGATTGAGATGGAGAATTTGTCCTGGAAAAGGAGGACGTCTGGTCCCCTTGGTCTCCAAAGTCATAGTCCAGCACTTACACCGCTCTCTGTGTGTGGTTTCCAAACTCTGGTCCTCCAGGTGTTTTGGACTTCAGCTCCCAGCTGTTTCAGCCAATGGTCAGGGATTTGGGGAGCTGAAGCCCCAAAACTCCTGGGGGACTGGAGTGTTGAAGTACGACTCTGGAGACCTTCTTCTTTTGCCAGGATGTACTATTTTTCCCAGGACATGTCCTCCATGTCAACTGTCCTCCATGTGGAGCATGATGAGGCCGCAGGAACCCACCTCTCTGTGAAGTGTTTCCCCTTCCTTTAGTCTCCTCCTCCTCCTCCTCTCCCTCCCTTCCTCCACAAAGCCTTCCTTCTTGGCCCCGAACTACAACTCCCAGAAGCCTTTGAGGCAGACCTTGTGGGTCTGAAAGTGAAAACAAACTTTAGGACGAGGGGAAGGGAAGGAAAAGAAAGAGGAGGCAGAGATACAGAGAGAGAGAGAGAGAGAGAGGCCACATGTCTGGTTCCTCCTTTTGTTTCCGTCTTTTGGGGTGTGTGAAAGGAAAGGGGAAAAGGAGGCCTGGGGCCTAGAAAATGAAGGCCTGAAAGGCTTGGAAGCAGCCCGAGGAGGAGGGCGGTTGGGAACCAGGGAAGGGAAGGAGGCCGGTTTAACTGGATCCAAGCCCCCTTTTGCTGTGATATTATATCGCCCTCCTTGAAATGAAGCCCTTCGTTGTTTCTTGTGCCATGAAGGGGCTGACAGTTTCTGTTTCCTCAGGAATAAGTGACTAAAGGCGCCATGGAGGCTGCTCCTGGAGAGGAAGAGGAGAGGAAGAGGAGGAAGGAGGAGAAGGAAGAGGTCTCGGCCATGGACGCCTATCTCTTCTCTCAGGGACTGTACCGAAAAAGGGTGGCCAAGGACGGCTCCTGCCTCTTCAGAGCCGTCGCAGAGCAGGTAGCCCCCCTTGGCTTTATCAAAATGGGGGGGGGGATTTGGGGGTGGCTTTGTTTGTTTGTTTATTTGTTTGGGTTGTTGGTGAGGAGAGCATCGTTTTTGACCTAAAGAAGGTTAAATGTCTCACAGAACTACACTTCCCAGGATTCCCCAGCATTGACCCAAGGCAGTTAATTTGGGCTCAAACTGGGATTGTTTCTGCAAGGTTTGGGAACTAAAAAAGGTTAAATGTCTCACAGAACTACACTTCCCAGGATTCCTTAGCATTGAGCCCATGGGCAGTTAAATTGGGCTCAATTATTCCTGCATTATGTTTTGGACCTATAGATCCCAGAATGCCATAGCATTGAGCCGTGCGGTGTCAAACTTGGGTTGTTCCTGCAGTGCGGGATGGAGCCTAAATTCAGCAATTGTGGCACCAAAGGTCTCTGAAATAAAAGGCTTAATTCCTCACAAAGCTATAATTCCCAGGATTCCATAGCCTTGGGCCATGGCAGTTAAAGGTGGTGCCAAACTGGATTGTTGCTGCAGTGCAAACGCAGCCTGTGATTCAAAACAGTGCAGAAATAATCTAGTTCGAGACCAATATAGCTCAGTGCTAGGGAATACTAGGGATTGTAGTTTATTGTGGCACCAGAGCTTTGTGACAGAGAAGGCTAAATGTCTCACAAAAATACAAATCCCAGGATTCCCTAGCATTAAACCCAGGGCAGTTAAAGCGGTCTCAAACTGGATTATTTCTGCAGTGTGTTTTGGACCTGTTTAAGATGGTTGCATTGGCTCAGTGGTATAGAGTTCTGGGAATTGTATTATTGTGAGACATAATTTAGCCATCTGGTTTCTGCATCCACATTAGAGGAGTAATCTGGTTTGACACCACTTTTAACTGTCACGACTCAAGGCTATGGAATCCTGGGAATTGTAGTTTGATGTGGCACCAGAGTTCTCTGAGAGAGAGAGAAGGCTAAATGTCTCACAAAACTACAAATCTCGGAGTGCCATAGCCTTGAGCCAGGGCAGTTAAAGTGGTGTCAAACTGGATTATTTCTGCAGTGTGGATGCAGCCAACTGTTTAAGATGGTTGCATAAGCTCAGTGCTATAGAGATCTGGGAGTTGTATTTTTGTGAGACATAATTTAACCTTCTGGTTTCTGGAAGGAATTTCTGAGGGTGGAGAAGGGAATCCCTGGGGGTCCTGCCTCATTTGGGTCCACTCAGCAAACTTGAATTGTGATAAGGAGATTTTCCATGAGCTGCTGCCTTCTCTGTGTAAGGAAACGAAACTTTTCCACGTTGAGCTGGCCAGTGCACTGCTGCTTCTGAGCGCTTGTCTGCACCTCCCATTCCACAGTATCTTATCATCTGTTTTGGATGTTGTTCCTTAATCAGTGGCCGATTCAATAATGCAGTTGGCCCTCCTTATCCACAGATTTTTTATCCACGGATTCAAGCATCTGCAGCTTGAAAATATTTCCCCAAAAGGTATAAATTCCAAACAGCAAACTTTGATTTTCCATTTTTATAAGGAACACCATTTTGCTATGCCATTGTATTTATTGGGACCTGAGCGTCCACAGATTTTGTTATCTACGGAGGGTCCTGTAACCAAACCCCAGCGGATAACAAGGACCCACTGTATTGCCAAGCTGTGCAGAAGATAAAGAACGTCTAATTTTGGCACTCTTATTTGTGAGAATGTATGTACGTACTCACATGACAGGGTCGCCTTAGGGTCTCTGCAAGTTGGAAGCTATGTGAAGGCACAGAACAACAACAACATCAACAACAACTGCACACTATATATACAGTTGTGTATATATATGTGTGTGTGTGTGTGTGTGTGTATGAGTGCTTTTGTTGTTGTTTGTGCTTTCAAGTAGTTTCCATTATATATTTTTATTCTTACTCTATTTATTTATATCCCACCTTCCTCCCAGCATAGGGACTCAAGGTGGCTATATAATTATATATATGTGAGTGCAGTTGTTGTTGTTGTTGTTGTTGTTGTTCTGTGCCTTCAAGTAGTTTCCATTATATATTATACATTATATATTATACTTGAATATATATATATATATTCAAGTAGTTTCTGTTATTATTATTATTATGATTATTTATATCCCAGTATGGGGACTGAAGGTGGCTATATAATTATAAATACATAATTATATACTCATATAATTATATTATTATTGTTTTTGTTGTTATTATTATATAACACACACTATATATGCTATTATTATTATTATTATTATTATTATTTAACCACCTTTACCCATGGATCAAACAGCATCAGTAAAAATACACACCAGTTTAAAAGGAAAAATAACATATACATATACTATCCTGATATTTACTGGATTTCAAACTCAGCCAAATCCTCAAGGTTTAGCAAATTCCTCACTTGCCTGGAAGACAGTTTCATGGTCCAAAAGGTGGAAGAGGCAACAAGGGGGTCAGCTATTTTAGATCTGATCCTAACCAACAAGGATGACTTGGTTAATGGGGTGCAAGTGGTGGGATCATTAGGTGGAAGTGACCATGTCCCAGTAGACTGGAGGAAGGCAAGCGTTGTTCCCATCTTCAAAAAGGGGAAAAAAGATGATCCCAACAATTATCGTCCAGTTAGTCTTACCTCAATACCAGGAAAGATTCTAGAGCCGATCATTAAGCAGAGAGTCTGTAAACATCAAGATGGCAATTCCATAATCACAAAAAGTCAACACGGGTTTCAGAGAAAGAAGTCATGCCAGACAAATCCGATCCCTTTCTTTGATAAAATTACCAGCTTGGTAGATGAAGGGAATGTTGTGGATATAGTATATCTTGATTTCAGTAAGGCCTTTGACAAGGTTTCCCATGACATTCCTCCAAACAAGCTTGTAAAATGTGGGCTAGACAAAATAACTATTACATGGATTTGTAATTGGTTGACCGGCCGAACCAAAGAGTGCCCTTTTCATCCTGGAGAGAAGTGACCAGTGGGGTCCCACAGTGGTCTGTCCTGGGGCCAGTGCTGTTAAACATCTTTATCAATGACTTGGAGGACAGAATTGGGGGCATACTTAGCAAATTTGCAGATGACACCAAATTAGGAGGAATAGCTAGTACTGCAGAGGACAGGATCAAAATTCAAAATTACCTGAATAGACTAGAAAGCTGGGCCAAAGCTAACAAAATGAAATTCAACACGGCGAAATGTAAGGTACTGCACTTGGGGCAGAAAAATAATATGCACAGATATAGGATGGGTGACACCTGGCTGAATGAAACTACGAGTGAAAGGGATCTGGGAGTCCAAGTAGACCACAAGTTGAACATTAGTCAACAGTGTGATGTGGCAGCTAAAAAGGCCAATGCAATTTTAGGCTGCATCAATAAAAGTATAGAGTCTAGATCAAGAGAAGTAATAGTGCCACTATATTCTGCTTTGGTCAGGCCCCACTTGGAATATTGTGCCCAGTTCTGGGCACCACAATTAAAAAAGGATATTGAGAAACTGGAGCGTGTCCAAAGGAGGGCGACTAAAATGGTGAAGGGTCTGGAAACCATGTCCTATGAGGAACGACTTAGGGAACTGGGAATGTTTAGCCTGGAGAAGAGAAGGTTAAGAGGTGATATGATAGCCCTATTTAAATATTTGAAGGGATGTCATATTGAGGAGGGAGCTAGCTTGTTTTCTGCTGCTCCAGAGAACAGGACCCAGAACAATGGATGCAAGCTGCAGGAAAAGAGATTCCACCTCAACATTAGGAGGAACTTCCTGACAGTAAGGGTTGTTCGACAGTGGAACACACTCCCTTGGAGTGTGGTGGAGTTACCTTCCTTGGAGGTCTTTAAACAGAGGCTGGATGGCCATTTGTCGGATATGCTTTGATTGAGATTTCCTGCATGGCAGGGGGTTGAACTGGATGGCCCTTGTAGTCTCTTCCAACTCTACGATTCTATGATTCTAAAACAATCTACATTTAAAATTCACCATTTAAAACCTACTATTTAAACATTGTTTAAAACATTGTAAAAAGAATCATTCCACACTCTCCAGATTTATGTAGTGTAATGTAATAAGTTGTGGAAAAGAAGAGGGGCAAACGCCTAAGACTTTGTTGTTTTGATTTTATGGCAACCCTGAGCAAACCTATGAGGGGTTTTCTTGGCAAGTTTCATCAGAGGTAGAGGGGATTTGCCATATCTGAGGCTGAGAGAGTGTGAGCTAGCCAAGGTCACCCAGTGAGTTTACTTGGCTGAGCCAGGATTCGAGACCTCACCTCCAGAGTCATAAGCCAGCGTTCGAACCGCTATACTACACCAGTTTATTTGTGTAGTGGCTCTGCAGACTTGTGGAGCATTTATGGCTGCATCCACAATGCAGAGATAACCCAGTTTGACACTACTTTAACTGCCCTGGATCAATGATATGGAGTTCTGGGAATTGTAGTTGGTTGTGGCACAAGTATGAGAGCCAGTGTTGTGTAGTCGTTAGAGGGTTGGGTGAGGCCACTTGAGAGACCAGGGTTCAAATCCCGGCTCGGCCATGGAAACCCGCTGGGTGACTTTGGGCCAGTCACACACTCTCAGCCTCAGATGAAGGCAAGAGCAAACCCACTCTGAAGGAACATGCCAAAAAAGCCCTATGATAGGGTTGCCTTAGGGGTGCCATAAGTCGGAAACGAATTGAAAGCATACAATTCTGGCACCACAGCTCCGCCAACAACAATGACCAGAATTGTAAACCAACTACAGTTCCCAGAATTCCATAGCATTGAGCCAGGGCAGTTAAAATGGTGTCAAACCATGTTATCCCTACAGTGTGGATGCAGCCTGTAGTCTGTATGGAATTTAAAATGTGATTAGTCTAAAATTTGAAATGCTGTCTGGGTGACTAAACAGACAAATGCCACAGGGACTACATTAAATCAGACTTGCTTCCTGGAGCTGTAATGACTGTGCACCTTTTGGTGGACTGAGAGTGGAGAATTGCTCATCTTTTTGGTCTCCCTCTACTTCTAGGTGCCCTTTGGAGTTTTGGGTGTGCTTTGCATTATTGGAATCTGTTGTCAGATTGGTACTTGGTGCTCAGAAATGAACCATTGTTTCTGAGAAGTGGTTTATTACAGTGGATAACAAGAAGCTGAGTATGAGTCACAAAGTCTCTTGGCTTGATTCTTAATCTCTTATATGAACTTGTCAAGGAGTCAAGCAATCCACTGTCCTTCAGGACTCTATTAAAACTATGGTCCAGAACACACTGCAGAAATAATCCAGTTTGACACCACTTTAACTAGCTCTGGAGCCATAATAAACTACAATTCCCAGGATGCCCTAACATCAAGCCCAGGCAGTTAACACAGTCTCAAATTGGATTATTTAAGCAGTGTGTTTTGTACCTGAGGCTGGTATTTAATATAGTTTGACACTGCTTTATGTCTTGTGGCTCCATCCTGTGGAATCCTGGGATTTGTAGTTTGTTGTGGCAGCAGGGCCCTCTGACAGAGGTGGCTAAATACCTCACAGAACTACACACCCCAGAATTCCATAGCACTGAGCCATGGCAGTTAAAGTGGTGTCAAACTGCATTAATTCCACAGTGTAGATGCAGCCTATGAGGAGGATAACAGAGATCTACTTTACAAGATCGTTGCAAGAGTTACAGTAATATCATGAGTGTAAAGTATTTGGACACCCAGAACCTCTGAATACATGCTTATTTACAGCAGTTTAAAAATATAACAGTGTTATAATATGGAATTTGTAGTGATACTGCTTTTTGATGTTCTAATGAGAATCATGCAGATTATGCAGTTTTCTCATAAGGAGTACATTTTATGACTGATTACAAAAACATTATTTTTGGTGGGATTTGGGTTTGGTCATTTTAGTACTTTTTTAAAGTAACACTTAAATTCACAGCATGTTATATGCTCATAATAATTAATGGTGAACAAAAGCATATACAGTTGGCCATATTTGCAGCTTTGACTTTTGTGGGTTTGATTATTCACAGATTTCATTAATATGTTCTCTCCAGGAATCTAGGTCCTCTAATGTGACACTGTTGTCAATTTTCTGCCAAAAGTCATGCTGGAGGACCTAAAGATTCCTGGAGAGAACACTTCTCTAGGCATTGGTAGGCCCTCCAAGGCAATTTCATGGTCAACGTTTGGCAGATCTTGACCATAAAATTGGCCTGGAGGACCTAGATATTCCTAGAGAGGCGTTCTCACAGCTAAATAAAATAAATGCTTTTTTATTTGCAGCTTTTCCACTTTCAGGTGCCCCTAACCCCAGCAAACGTGGAGGGCCCTCTGTACCTCATACTTGCATGTTTTTGTGATTTAACTACATGAGTAGTAGCAAATTAGAAATTAGTGATAGCTTTTTAAACTCTTGTTTCAAATATCATTTAGGTTTATTGGACCTGTTTCCTAGTTCCTTTTTTCGCTCCTTGTTTCATACCTGACCCACACATGAATGAGAACGAGGCAGTAGAGTTGTGAAGGGGTTGAATGACTGTGCCATTCCATACTGTAGGTATTCCATACTGTAGGTACAAACTAACATTTTGAATGCTTTCCCCCAGTGAAAGAAACCAAAAGTCTTCAAAGCCAGTAAACTAGCATCTCAGGGTACAAGCTGGGCTAACAACCTTTCCACTAGATTTTATACAGTATTTTGTTTTACTTGCATTTAAAAAATATATAGCGGAATTTTCAAAAACAGTGTTACCAACTGAAGTTTAAACTGGTAAATCCCAATCTTTCACCTAATTTATCTTCATGGGTCCAATTTGGATTCAGTTCTGAGGTCAGAGGTGGGTAAAATGTGGCTTTCCAGATGTTGAATTTTAATTGACAGCATTCCTTTCAATTTGCCACATTGGCTAGGGCTTATGGGACTTGTAACTTGAAAGCATATAACGACAACCCAGTAATAGTTTTAAGACTGCACTTTGTCCACCCCTGCTTTGAGGTAGAATTGTTTGAATTTAATTTTGCCTTTAACATTAATGCAACAACATTGACTCAACATTAACTCTTTAGAATGAAACATTATTATTATTATTATTATTATTATTATTATTATTATTATTATAGATTATTTTATAGCACTGTAAATGTACAATGTATGTACAGCGCTGTACATACAAATGTTCAAATCAATTAAAAAAAACCTGCCAATGGTGTACAAAATACGTATAAAACAATAGGTAATAATATAAAATAGAATAAAATGGAATAAGCAGGCAATAATTAAAAACATCAACATCAACTATCTAATCAAAAATCAGATAGATAATCACACAGTGCCTGGGAATGCTTCCCTGAACAGGATAGTCTTCAGCTCCGATTTAAAAGTTGTCAAAGAAGTGATGACCCATGTTCGTGGGGGAAGAAGGATCCAGGAGTGAGGGGCAGCAAGTGAGAAGAGATAAATCCGGGAGGGGGCAGTGGAAATCCTAGGCTGGGACAGCAGACCTTGACTACTAGAACGGAGGGTTCAAGTGGGGACGTAAGGAGAAAGAAGTTCAGATAAATAAACAGCGGCCAGCCTCAGTCAGTTCATTCAACATTTAAACAAAATAATAATTCCTTCTCCAGGTTTTCCATTCTCAGTCTCAGCATCTTGACATTCGGATGGCCTGTATAAACTATCTGAGGAAGAACAGAGAGCAGTTTGAAGCGGTAAGTATACATATGTTGTATCGGGTGGTCTGTGGAGCCATGATTTTACTTTGTGCCTGCCAGCAGTCTTCTCTTTCTCCTTCTCTCCTGCTGCTGCCCTCTTGTTAAGAGTGGGTTGCCTTGTGTTCCCTCATGGGAGAAAAGTAGGCTATATCTTGAATACCTTGAAGATTCCATCTATGCAGCTAGTTCTTCCTGTGATGCAGATCCCAACCATTCAAAACTGTTGTTGGGTTTATAGTTTCTGTGGCTGGTTAGTCACCTGGTAGCCAGCCATCTGATGACAAGCTTCTCCTTACTTAGCTAGGCTGGAGGTTAGATAAACAGTGGTGCTGAGGCTATTCTGCTCTGCTGCTATAATGTTTCAGAGGCCAGGCTTATTTGTACACTACAGTGAGGCAGCAGAATAGGACTTTTTGGTGGATATGGGATATAAATGTACTAAACAGTTGGACTTATGTATGTAATTGCAGGCCATCCAACTGGGATAATCCTATTTTTGTAACAGGTATGAAAGCATCAGTGGGTTTCAATTTTTATGTGTGTATATGTCTTCAGGTCATCTGTTGACTTATGGTGACTCTATGAATTTCATAGGACTTTCTTAGGCAAGAAATACTCAGAGGTGGCTTTGCCTGTTCCTTCTCCGAATTATAACCTACAGTACCTGTTATTTTTTGGTGGACTCCCATCAATCTTTGGCCCTCCAGATATATTGAACTTCAGCTGTCTAACAATTGGCCATGCTGCCTGGAGCTTCTGAAAACCACACATCTTAAAACAACTGAAGGGCTAAAGTTTCAAAAATACTGTTGTATATGATCCATTACTTTGGCTCCTTTGTGCTCTTGATGGAGTTACAGTGTTTACCATATGCCTTCTAGATGCAGGTATAACTTTGGTAGCATTCTGGTTTTCTTCCATATATACTGTCCTGGAAAAAGTTTTGGGAGAAATTGATATTTTTATAGAAGGTGCTTGGAAAGTTCAGTTTTCCTCTTTTATGACTTTTTCTTACGTTGTATTGTCTATATGCATATTGAACCATCTTCTAATGATACAGCTGAAGGACATGAATTTGCATAATATGACAGTCAGATTCTTATCATGCACTTACTTACATTGGCACACCTAACAGAACCTAAGCTTGTCACCTAGATACAATTCTGAATTGTGCATCAGTCCCTGGCTTACCAGGGGTCACAGCTCTTCCATGAAACATAGCCTGAGTCATCTCAAGAAGTTGCACACAGTGTGTTGCCAGGTGCATCTACTGATGCTGCCAGGAAACTACAGCTTTGACGAAGTTGTGGCTGCATTTGGGGTGGGCCAAATCACACAATCTAGAGATGATCTAATCATGTAAACTAGTCTTGGATGTTTGATCATTGGACTATTCTGTACATCTTGGATTGAATACCTAGATACTAGTTTTTTCTTTGTTTAACCAATTACATATGTCTGAATTCTGGGTGGAATGGAATTGTGAGCAAAATGATAAGTTGCTTGTACAACCTCATTTTGTGTGTTGTATGTGGGAAACGTGTATATTCTTGGATAGATTGTTTTGTATTCATGACTGAATTACAATTAAAGAAACAATAATTAAGTTTAGAGAAAGCACAGATGGCATTTTTAAAAAGCTTGATATATATGCAGCACTTAATCAGTACCATTGCACAGCTTTGCAGTTTTTTAAATGGCAGGATTTAGGCACAGGAATTATGAATAAAATGCTTCTAAGTAGGTTGAGAGTGTGTTTATCTCCCCAGTAAGTGAATTCTCCCATATAGTCCAGCAGAAGCCCAGTCCCTAGAGTGGTGTTTCAGATAGAATTGAACCCTGGCATCTTTTTTCTAAAAGCTAACAGAGCCATTGCATGCTAATAACGTCTTTTCATTGTTATGTTTTAAAGTTTATAGAAGGATCATTTGAAGAATATTTGAAGAGTCTAGAAAATCCACAGGTTTGTATTGTCAATTTAAACATACAATGCTTAGCCAGTTGTTCTTAGGTAAAGTTTATCTAATTTTCCTGAAAGTAAATAAGAATGAAATGTGAAAAGGCTTTTCTTAAGCGTTCCTGCTACATATGATTTTTTCCTTAAGAGGCCAACTGAAAAAAGAGATGGCATGTGAATATTTGTAGGATTTGTAAAAAAAACAAACAAAAAGGACCGCAACAGTTCCCATTAAACTATTGTCAGGGAGGCAGGGAATCATGTTTGAGTTGCAAAAAGCTTGTACAGTTAGCCCTTCCCATAGGCGGGCTTGCCTTCTGCGGCTTTGAGCTTATGCAGAAGGCAAACCCTGGCAAAAATAATGGGCCGCATACCTGCGCCTCCACGAGCACGTGGCCCATTATTTTCTTTGGGGTTTGAGCATACACTCTTTTCCCCATACGTGGATCCCCTGCATATGGGGAGGGCAGACTTTATGTCCCTGCACGTTGAGATTTAATAACTGTCCTGCTCTTTTCTCTGAGGACTTACAGCAGCTTGTGATAAAACAGGAAGGAATAGCTCCTGAAACATCTGGTGGGTTGTGTTCTAATTTCACTTGTAGATGTATTCTTATTCAGTGGTGTCTGATTTTTCTTTCCTATTTTTGATACAGGAATGGGTTGGACAAGTGGAAATAAGTGCCCTTTCTCTAATGTACAAGTAAGAAAACCTCCTTGATGAAATCTCAGACTTTTATCCACTGTGTAATATATATTAGAATAAATGAATCCATACTTATTTAGCAACACAAATTTCAAACTGGTGTGTGTCCATCCCACTCCATTCATTTCTGAGACTCTTGATTGAGTGAAATTTAAGGTCTTTGTGGCTTTTTCCTTTCATATCTCAGAGGAAATAGCTTTCTCTGAGGGAATAGCATGAGTCTTCACCTCTCCCATGCCCAGAGTAAGAAGCAAAACAGACCGCCTCTTCTGAAGACGGATTGCAGCCATAACAACCTCATGCCACGTCCCATTCTGCCTTTTTGCCAGCAAAAAAAGGTGTGGCAAAGAGTTGCTGCTTTTTGCCCTGGCAAAAAGCTGGTTTTCCTGTCCCGCTGTGGATGGAAGCCGGCTTTATGGTGTTCTGGCTGTGTGCATCTAAATGCCGCACTACCAGAGCTCCCGGAAACTGGTCCACATGTGGGCAGCCAGGCAGCAGGAAGCCAGCTTCCAGGTAGCTTTAGAGTATGTGCCGTCAAAATGCTGCACTCTGAAGCAGCTTGCACGGTGGCGTAAAAGGTTGGTCTGTTTTGCCCCAAACTTGGAGAAACCCTACTGAAAGGACTGTAATAAGATAAGAATGGAGTTGGAATGAGACTATTAGCGCCTTTACTATGGTGTGGTAGCTCATGTTTCTGTAATGTATACCTTACAAATTACCATAACTCTCTTCTTTCTTGTTCTGTTTTTAAAGTGACAAACCAAACTGTAAGATTGCACTCCAATCTGCGCTGTGAAACCATGGTAGTCAGCCTTGTTGCTGCTGAGCATGTCTAAGTAGTATCAGATTATACCATGATAGAAGATTGTCTAGTAATATTGTACATAGTGGGTTGGATGCAGGATGAGCTTTCTGTCAATTGGTCTTTTTTGGGTTACTGTTCTATATCACAGCTCACCCCATCCAGCTGACCTTGTGTGGAATATCCCTGCATAGGCTGGCTGTCAAGAAGTACACACCTCAATCTGGATTCAGCCCACTCTTTTGATTTCTGTTCTGTGGAAGATAGATGGGATATAATTAATATTTCACTAGGTGTCACCAAGAATTTCAGTGCTCTTGTGATGTTCTTTCTGATTTAATGGATTTTCAGCATCCTTCAGTTTTTAAAAAAGTATTTGATACTAGGCGACCAACTCTTATACCGGCATACCTCAGTTAACAAAGCTTCTGGCAAAGATGGCTCTTTTTATGAAGGCTTTATGAGCGAAGCCCCCCTTTCTTATCTTCTGCCTAGCTGGAAGTTTTTTTGCAGCACTGGCATTGGGGGATGATGAAGGTTGGCTGGTGAAAGACAGACTTTCAGTGTTGGGTTGTAGCTTTGTACCTGCAATAAACAATGCAATAAAGCTTGGCCTGGGAAAGAACAGGATTCTAATCTAGGTGATCCTACTGTTGCTTTGTATGATTATGTAGAGCAGGCAAGGTAAATAGCTGCCTCCAGAATCACTTACTGAGCATGCATGAAGAGAAAAAAAGAAACAGGGGAAAGCAGATTAGCCTACTTCATTAACTACTCTGCTGTGTTAAAAAAAACCAAACCATAGTGTTATACATTTTGCCACCAAAATAAAAATTATAAGAAAAGTGGAGGTTGTTGAAATAAGAGGAAAAAAACCTTGGCTACATTTTGGAATAAGCTTTCAGGTGGTCTCTAGACGTTCAAAACTGCTTTACGTATGCAAGGCTTACCTGACCTAGTTGTTTGATTTCACATGTGCATAACGTTAGTTTTGAATAAAAAGTTTGCTGAAACATGTTGAACTGCTCTTATTTTTTGTGGTGTAGGAACCTATCCCTATTCTTTCCATGTTATCTCTGCCTCTGGTATCAAATGTTCTGTTAAAGAAGTAAAGCCCAGGAACACATCTACTTCATTAACTGAGGTATACCTGTATTGTGATTTCTTGGTTGTCGTTTGTTCTGGATGTCAGGTTAAAATGGGCTTTTTTTTAAACATTTAAAAACTTTTAAAAAAGCATTCCAGTACAAATAAGCAATTGATACTTGTCTTTAAAAAGGCAAAAAATCAGAGAGCAGAGGCTATATTAATACATGTGAAGATGAAATAGATTTGAATTTCAGGATAAATACTTCTGTATTGGAGGCAGCTTCTGTATTGGAGAAGTAGTAAAATATTGGCAAGAAACAAAAGTAGAAATGGGTTGAGGGAGTATCAAGAAGTGTTGTCCCAGTTAGTTGCAGTTGTTACCTCAGTGCTCCCCAAACCGATAGGTATTTTGGACTACAAGTCCCAAGATTTCTGACTATTGGCCATGATGGCTGAGACTGATGGGAACTGGCATTCATAATAACTTTGAACCACTTTGAGTCCCATTTGGGAGAAAAGGCGATATGGATTGAACACATAAATAATACCTGGGGGGCACTAAGTTAGGAATGGCTGGTTTAAACATATAGTTATGCAAAAGCAACTTTTATGCTATTCCTATTAGTTACTACTTTCTTGTTAAATTGTCTCTTCTATGGTTTTTTCTCTTGCACCTTTTTTCTAGAAAAGATTTTATAATATATCAGGAACCACATACCACTCCTTCGCAGGTTACTGAAAATGGTTTTCCTGACAAGGTAAGACAGATGTTAATTGAAGTGATGTTCCAGAAGATATTAACAGCTGAATAGCTGTGACATTTGGACAGAGCTAGTGTAGGATGGCTTGTCACTCAGCAACAGTGCCTATACCATGCACAGCTGCATTTCTGGGCCATTTATAGGGTTATGCAGTCTGCCAAGGTGCAATTATTAAGTACAACTGTTTGTCATTTAGGAGCAAGACAATCCCAGGATCCTTTTTTAAAAGTAGCAGCTCAGAATGCCTACTTATATCTGTCTAGTTAGTGTATTTTGTTAAACGGCGGGAGTACTTTTACTTAGAAATACGCCCTGCTGAATTGAGTGGAACTTACCTGTAGACAGTTGCCTAATCTCATAAATGTCTTTACAAAATGTAGTCAGCCCATGGTATCTTTGGTCTCCAAATCTGTGGATTCAACCAACCATCAATCTGGCCTAAAGAATTGTATCACTGAAGGAGAGCCAGGAGCACAGTGGTGTGGTCCTTGCTGCTTCTCCATCGGCTTCACAGTGCCTGCAGTTGCCAGAGCGGCAGGGGATGGTTTGTGACTCACTGATGCACAGTCGGCTTGTGCCTGGCTCATGCCTGTTTGTCAGCCATTTTGTATATATGTGTGATACTTTTGCATCTGCACATTTTGGTATCTTTGTGGGGCTCTAGAACCAATCTCTCATGGAAACGGAGGGCCAACTGTACCAGTATTTGGAGTTGTAATTCTATCGTTTGAGCCAAACCAGACTAAGAGATGGCAAATCCAGGGTCACTTTTTCTCCTGTGTTTGAAAACAAACTTTTAATAGCAGTCTAGAACTGTGTGTCTGAATTGATGAGGGTCAAATGCTGCTTTCCTCTCTGCTCAGATGTTGCTGTATAGCCTAGTGCTGCTTTCCTGTTCCAGATTCCATCTTCAATTGCTATTTGTTTTGCCTAGAGTAATTTGTAACAACAGTAGATTACACCTTTGGAGCCAACAGGAGCTTCAGAGGCAGTAGGGTGTGCAAAAACAACAGCTGACCCTACTGGTGGACATCCCACAGGTGGCCACTGTGCCAGCACACAGCTGGTCTGTATAGACCTTTGGTCTGATCCAGCAAGATTCCCTTAAGTTTCTTAAGTACTGCATATGTTTATCTGATGGTGAGGCTAACTGAAAATATATTGGCAAATTTCTGCCTCATTCCTTCCATTTTAGTTGTATCCAGTAAATACAGACTGTACTAGATCTAAGTGTGAAGTCTGGAAATAATCCCATTTGTACTAGTGTTTCACTGATTTGGAGAGTTACTATTATGATATTGTTGTTGACTTGTAGATTGTTATCGTATTTTGCTTTAGAATATATTTTTGTTCCCATCCAGGTATTGCTGTGTTTTTCAAATGGCAGTCATTATGATATTGTCTATCCTATAGAATATACACTTAATGCTGCTCTTTGCCAGTGTAAGTAGCAGTGTTTAATCCGCTTTGAAATATGGTGGTAATAATATGGTGCTGTAGGGTCTTGATTTTTGGAGTGTAATAGTTTGTTCTGTCCCAAAGATAATCCCTCTCCATAAACTGAGGGGGATGTGGTGGGTTTGGTGAAAAGCATTTGAGGCTACTCTATTCACACCAGTGGTCCTGTTGATATGTATTTTATAATATGCTTTGAAATTTTCTTTTACTCTACTTCTTAATATAGCCTAAACTTTAGGATTTAGGATGGCCCAAATCAGGTATAACAAAGGGTGGGACCAAGGCTGTTTTTGTAGCAATCCCTATGATGCATGGATTTCTGTTTTTGTTGTGTTGTCCTAGCTATTCTCTATGAACTGCTGTATGAAAAAGTGTTTGAGATCGACGTGAGTAACATACTAGAAGAACTTTGCTCTCCTGATGGGACAAATGATGGCAGCAGGAACAATGAAGCATCTGATTCAGAGGATGAAGATGCAGAGTAAGCCTATACACAAAAGTTATAATGTATGGAGGGCTTCATGATCACTTTATCAATATGAAGATAATAATGCAAGGACAAACAAAACTGAGAAAACCGTATGGTTTCTGGATAAAACGTACATTTGGCAAATCTTTCCCTTTTTTATGCCGCAAAGGTGATGAAATTACAGACCCCTAAAATTTAGTTTTTGCAACAACTCCTAGAATCCTCCAGCTGCTTTGGCCACTCCTTGTGTTGGTGTGGATTGTGGGAGCTGGAGTAAATTTTTCTGTGGTCTTTGGAAAAAAAGCTAACTCCTTCAATTGAATAGCAGTTTGCTTAAATTGCTGCCACAATTAACTTTGCCTGAAGAAGGATGAGTTTCTGTTCTTACAGCACTGGCATGTGTGTAAACCTGATCTTTGGTGTTGGTACAACATGCAGCAGTAGATACTACTGGATTTAAGAGCCTTGGTGCAGCACAAAAGAAAAACTCATGTATACCTGACATGAGTTCTCAACAGGAGCCATTGCTTGCTGCTGCTGCCTCTAGGTCAGTTTAACAGGAGCATTAATTCATTTTAGAGGCGCGGGGAAGGGGGCTGAGACATGTGTGACCCTCCAGGGGTTGTTGGACTGCAAGTCCCAGGAGCCCTAGCCAGGATAGCCAGTGATGAACAATGCTGGGGACTGAAGTTTCAACAACATCTGGAGGGCTGCACAGTTGCCACATCTATCCTGGAGGCTGTTTGAGTTGCGATCTTGCTTCCTGAGGCATCACCTTCCACTTGCAGCATTACTGGATAACCTTGGACAAGTCAGACTTTCTCACTTTGAGAGGAAGCCAGTTGGAAACCTCTTCTGAATCAATATTGCCAAGAAAACCCTATAATGGGGTTGCTGTAAGTCAGATGTTGTTTGAAGGCACACAACAGTAAAAGAACACACAAAATTACGGTAGTATGCAAGGTAAGTATATGATAGGCTGAACTGTAGGAAAACTTACAAAAATAGATACATCTCCAGCATATGTTTAAAAATGGGAATTGTTGACCCACGTAAAATAATAATAATAAATAATAATAATAATAATAATAATAATAATAATAATAATAATAATAATAAT
>NC_056526.1:148173223-148181110 GCF_019175285.1 Sceloporus undulatus
TTCTTACCTGCTTCTCTCCATTGATCGAGGCGAATGACAACAACAATGAACAAACAAACAATATCAGTTAAAACACTGATGGACAAATCAGTGTTTTAAATGGACAAATAAGATGTATGCTTACACTTTGTAAACCGCTTAGGGAGTGCTTAAGTGCACTGATAAGTGGTATAGGAATGCACTTGCTATTGCTACTTGCTTGCTATATACACATATTGAAACAATCCACATCTAAAATTCATTATTTAATATTCACAGTTTAAAAATCTTCTGAATAAACCTGCTGGAAGAGACTGGTCTTTAATGTTCTTTTAAATTCAGACAACATATACAGCACTCTAAGGAATCTCTTCCAGCAGTTTAAGGAGAAGAGTGTTCCATATATTGGCTACCATTATACTGCATGCTTAAATGACTAGTCAAGATGTTGCTTTAAGTGTCAGACCACATGTTTGTGATACAGCAAAGCCAGGAATCATCCAGTACACATTTTGAATATCTGCCAATAACTTGTTGGTGTCAAAACAGATCTTGCTTTGGTAATATTTCTATATCTTTTTCTCTTTACAGAAGAGAATTGGCTGCAACAAGTCATGCAAATGGGATTAAGCCAATTGTGGGGAAGAAGGTATTTTCACTGATATTGACTTGCAGTTTTTTTAGGGGTTGTGCAGACAGCACCAAAGGGGTGGCCTCTAGCCACCCCTTTTACAGCCAGACTGGGGCTGCGGCAACCTCACGCTGCAGCCCCGAACTGGCCTTTCCAAGGTGCAAAAAGGAGCTGCAAAAAACAGCTCCTTTTTGTGCCCTGGAAAGGGCACGATAGCTGCAGTGCAGTGCTTTATGGTGCTCCTTTGGTGCTGCGTGTGGACGCAGCGCCAGAGGAGCACCGTGATACTGTGCGCCAGGCAGTGCAGCGTGCAGCATCACACTGCCCTGGGGTGGAGCTGGGGCGTGCATTGTGTAGTTACTATGCCCCGACTCTGCCCCCAATTATAATCATTGATGTCCACGGTAAATGCATTTAGGATTTCAGGCTCTTTTCAGGCTCCTAAATGCATTTACCATGGAATAGACATCAAAGATTATAGTGGGACTTCAGATCACCTTTGTGCCCTAAATTGCATTATGTTTTGGTGGAATGAAAGTTACTTTTACACCTGTTGTGTAGCTTTGAAGGAAAACTAGCTTGTTCCATTAGCCAATCTGTCAAACGTGTGATCAGAAAAAAAGAGAGAGAAATTCTAGTTGCTAAGCAGTGACTCATTGTTTGTGTGTTATGCTGTTAGAAAACTTTCCTGTATGTGCCAACACATCGGTGATGTATTTGGCTCTCACCTCTTTGGCTATCATGAATATTAGGCTGTTTAAGATTTTTTTAAAAAATTAAAGCTTTATATTGTTTTTGAATGTAAACACTGATATTGCAAATAATTCTGGCATAAACTCTGTGACTGCTTTAAATTGATAATGTTTATGTGCTAGCATTCTTTTATTACTGATTTTTCTTTTTATGTAATATTTTTTGCACAGCAGGTTAAAAAAGATGGGAAAGCTATCTCCATTACCTTACCTAGAAAAGTTCTTAGGGCACTCAACGCATCAGTTTACCAAAATATTGAATATGAAGATTGGCAGCAATCAAAACGAGGTAAGATTCAATGTTTCAAACAGTAAACAGGGGCTTTTGTGAGGAGAAAGGATGTATCTTTTTGTGTTCATCTAATGGTGTAATATAACGTCTTCTTTTTGTGTTTGCAGATCAGCAAAAACGAGATTTTTCCATTGCTGCTGGTATGCAGTATTCAGTTGGAGATAAATGTAAAGTAGGTGGCATTGTTACCTGAGTAACTCCACTTTCTAGTTTCTCTTTCTTCAGTCTCATGTAGTATTATTACCATTTTCCCACAGGGTGCTACTTTTTTCCTGGTAGAAGCTTTGTACTTTTCAGTAACAGACACATAGTTGTGGAGAATGAGTGTAAGGTAACAAAAGGAGCAGGGTGAGAGTACCAAATGAACAAAGAAAGAACAAGTATTTAATTACTGTATTTAAAAACAGCTGAGACATTTCAGAGACCAGTGCTTTTTCTCCAAAAGCTAGAAATATAAATATAAAACCAAAAGAAAACACAATTAGTGATAGTAATGCTTCAAAATTAATGAAACCTATGGCAGAACAGTGTCTGTGTCCATCAGCTATTTTTAAACAAGTATGCTTCTAACAGTCAAAAATGTGTATGAAAAAAACAATGTTAGCTGTTTCTTGACTCATTTTCCTGAATTGCTTTTTATACTTCATGACTAATTAAATCTTTCCCTTTTTTCTTATTACAAATGGATATAAAGGAGGCAAAACGACAATTGTGGGAAATGGTGAGAGGCTGTTGAGGAAGCAGGGTGCTGCTGTATTCCAAGGAAAAAGCAGTGTTGATTTCTCCCACTGAAAGATTGTGGGACATCCTGATATAGAGCTGGAACAGACTGGCTCTAAAAGCCAGCTTCCTGGCGGCTTGGGAGCATGGCGTTTATGCGCTGCACACCCCCAAGATGTCTTGAAGCTGTCCAGCTGTTTACACATGGGCAGCTTCAAGACGCTCTGACCAATTGGTTCAGGAGAAGAAGGGCAAACAGTGCACTGACATGTGAGGTATCTTTAGGAGAGATTCCTCCCCTTTTGTATTTATTCTCCTCTTTGTTACATCATAGGTGCGTTTAGAGCATAATGGAAGGTTTTATAATGCTCACATCCAAGAGGTCCAGTCAGCAAATGGGCCAGTTGTTGTCTTTGTAGAAGAACTTGGTGCCAAGTAAGTAAAATGTTATGAAAACATCTGAGTGGTAAGAAATTTGGACAGTGGTACATGTAGTGGACTAGATGACCATTTTCCAGAGAGGCAGTAGTTCTGTCCTGTATTATACAGAGGTTTGGACTAGGTAACCTACAAGATCTCTTTCAACTATAATTCTACAAATGAATGTTGTACTTTACACATTTGAATAGGCACAATGCAAAATGAGTTGGGGAAATGGCACTTTCTGTTTAGTGGCACATTGTCTGTCTGGCAGCGTATTAAAAAGAAGACTTATAGGCCCTGTACAGACAGGCCAAAATAAAGCTGCTTTGGGTCACTTTGGAGGTATGCTGTTTAAATGATGCATGCATCGTAAGAGTCCGAAAGCCGTGCCAAAGACACACTCCAGTTCTAAGGACTGGAGCATGGCTTTGGCACATCTTCCAGACTCTTAGGATGTATGCATCATTTAAACAGCATACCTCTAAAGTGACCTGAAGCAGCTTTATTTTGGCCGGTCTGTATGGGCCCATAGTTGCCACTTAATTCGGGGCTTGATTCTTTTGAATCTGCTTCTCTAAAAGTGGTCAGATTTTGTAGACTTCATATCTCTGACCCTGACTGTCATTACCACAAGCTAAGGCATCCTTTCTCACATAGTCTCGTGTTTCCAGGCATGTTGGCCATGCTGGAAGGGAATAATGGATATTGTAGACCAACACTAGGTTGGGAGAGTTTGAGTTAAAGCCATACTGTAAGCTAGCTCCAGGTTGTATTTACATGTAGTTCCCTTTTGGAAGTAAGGCAGCTGCTATGACAATTGAAGTGTGTGTGGGTAATAATAATAATAATAATAATAATAATAATAATAATAATAATAATAATAATATGTTTTATTTATATACCGCTATTCCAAAGATCATAGCGGTGAACAGCAAGTAAGCTAATTAGCAAGTGTGGGTATGTGCTAGTCTATCTGTAAATAGGAATGTATGATTTGGTAACACAAACATCTGTGCTAATAATGTTCAGATAAATCTCCATTACAAAAAATCATGCTTGATATACAAGCTAGCATTTGCTGGGAAATTCTGCTAAGTCATTTCTTGCCATGGGTTGTAGAGAAAATTCTTCTACATCCAAAAAGAAATAAAAAAGTTCTCAGAATTATGCTGTTGCATGGTATTACAAGTCCACTTGAAAAATAACACAAAACACCTGTTCTAAGGGTGGCACATATTTCCTGGGTCCAGACTGGTAACTTGGGTGGTATGTGGGTTGCAATATGAAATTATGATCCAAAACACACTGCAGAAATAAGCCTGTTTTAACTAACCTGGCTCAGTGCTAAGGAATCCTGGGAATTGTAGTTTATTGTATCACCAGAGCTCTCTCATAGAGAAGGCTAAATGTCTCTCAAAGCTACAGTTCCCAGAATTCCCTAGCATTGAGCCAGGGCAGTTAAAGTGTTCTCAAGCTGGATTATCTGCAGTGTGTTTTGGACCTATGATAGATGCTATGGCACTTCTGTTCTTCCTCCTCTGCAGGCACTCAGTGCTGCTGAAGAACCTTAAACCACTTCCACAGGCATCTCCTGTAGAAAGCTGGAACATTGTGCCAGGGAAGAAGATTAAAAAGCTGACTCCAGTGCATGGGCAAAACATCCAGACAGGTAAACTGCCTTTACAGTTGGGTTATCAGACATTTGGCCTAGACTCCATGACCAGAGTTCTGTTCATGCAACAGGACCTCCCCTTTGTCTTCTGCTCCCCCTTCCACAAACATTCCAGTGTAGATTTGTGAACAATCCAGCAGGGGTGGGATGAAATGAATTCTATTATTTTTCTGTTCTGCTGGCAGGCAGACAGTATTAGATACACCTATCCCTACCCATGATGAATTAAGAATAATATGTATTCCAGATGCAGATTGCAAAGCATCAAAGAATCCAAACAGGCCAATCAAACCCGCATCAGCTTTGCCTCCTCGACTTCAGGGGGCAAGGCAGCATCACTTGTCCTGTCCTGGTATGCAGCCCCAGCAGTCTTCTCTTGAGCGCAGAACTTCAGGCAGAAATTCCTTACAGTCTGTAAGGTGAACCCACTATATTTTACTTTGTTTGGGGGATTGGTGGTTTGTTCTTAGAATTTGCTATGACTTATGGATTGTTACTTATGAATATTTTTTGATACTTAAAAACTGATTCATGCCTTGCACAGAAGATTACCAGTAATTCTCTTCATTAGATTTCTGATCTTTATCTTATAGATCTTAAATTGTAGCGATAACTGTTGGGTTCTTCCTAATTAATGAGTTTGCCCTTGGTTTTACCAGAAATCTGAACAGAGCTGGTCAGGTAGCTAAATCTGCCAGTAAGGATGGTTTTCTTCCTGGAGTGACCAATTTTAAAGTAGCATTAATGATTATCCAATAAACTGCCAAATATTTTTTTTTTAAAAAACCCAAAGATTACCTTTTGGGTATTGTGGCACAATAATTTCTTAGCTGCATTTTCTAAAAACAAGCCCAAATGAAAATATATTTTATGGTGATGGAGTATCGTAATTATAGTTTCAGTCACTGAACTCTTCCTTTTTCCTCCTTCTCCAGAAAGCCAGAAAGAGCACGTTCAGAGAGAACAGAAGAGTCAACAAATAGAGATGGTAACTATTTTGGCCTTTCTCCAGAGGAACATAAAGAGAAACAAGCCGTAGAAGAAATGTATGTACTTCATGAAATTCAGTTCCAGGATGAAGAAGCCTTTCCTGCCCTTTCGGTATGTGTTTCTAAAACACCCTGCACTAGAGAAGGGGGCACTTGCAGCCATGACTGTTCTGGATGGGGAATTTTGGCAGTTGTAGTGCACAAAAGGATTTCCCCCAGCAGCATCTGCTGCTGCTTATAATGAATCCTTTACCTGTTTATGAATAGGGAATTCAGATGGATATCTAGGTGGCTACTGCTCCTTTCCCCTCTACCAAATCACAACCTGATGTGTCTTCATGAGAGTTCTTACTCTTGTATACTGTATACAATGGTCCTGTTGGAGTATAGATAATCCTGTCTTAAAAATTCCTAACTATCCAGCAAGAGAACCAGTGCCACACAGTGGGGTTCTGGCATGCTGAAGCAAACACTAGTGCTATCACCACAGTTGGCATAGTTTCACCAGGTGGCAAGGATGCCAAGCCAGAACTCTAGGCGAGTACAGTCTGTTCGCTGTATCCACAGATTTTGCATCCATGGATTCAACAATCCATGGCTTGAAAATATCCCTTCCTTCCAAAAAATCCCAAAACAAACCTTGATTTTGCAATTTTATCTATGACTGGAGACCAGGGTTTGATTCCCAGCTTGGCCATGAAATCCACTGGGTGACCTTGGCAAAGTCACATGCCCTTAGCCTTGGGGGAAGGCAATGGCAAACCTTTTCTGAACACATCTTGCCAAGTAAGTCCCAAGTAAAGATGTATGCATCTCATGTAGTTCTTACAACTGGCAAGCTCATTGTGTAATAGTTGTGAAGACCACAAACATTCTGCAACTGTACATTACAATGGAACAAACTGCTTGGATGGGATACAAGCAAAGGATGTGGTGAGGTTCTTAGAACTTTCTGGTGGTCAAAAGGAAGTTGCAGGAAGTCATTAGCTTGTTTTATTTTAGCTTTGTTTTTATTTTTCTGAGAATGTGTGAGTAAAATGATTTGATTCTTAGTTTTGGTGAGCTTGATTATAACAAGAAACAATGTTTCAAGTAGGAGTGTGTCTGTGTGTTTTGTGTGCCCTCAAGTTGTTTCCACTTGTGACAACCCTAAGGCGAACCTGTCACATGGTTTTCTTGGTACATTTTGTCAATGGTGACTTGCCATTGCCATCCTCTGAGGCTGAGAGGTTGTGACTTGCTAAAGTCACCCAGTGACAACCAGAATCCCAGTTTGAATTTTACCCTACATTTTAATTCATAATATTTAGGTCCATCCCTTTTTTAAACTAGGAAGTTATGTGATACTCACCTTTGTGTAAGCCTACACAATAGGGATGTTGTCTTTTGAAAAAAAAGGACCTAAAAGACTCATCATGAATTTGGTTGAGAAACACCAGCAGCCTCTTCTCAAAATGGTTGATAATTTGACTGCTGGTAATTAAATTGATCTTATACATGCATACCTTCATTAACAAAGCCCCTCAGAAAGAAGTCTCTTTTTACAAAGTCATTTTATGCCCAACTTGTTTTTCCCTTGTTCTTTTGTCTAGCTGGAAGGTATTTTTTAAGCATTACTGGGATAATGGGGAAGGAGGGCTTGAGAAACATTGATATTTGGTATCAGGTTGCAGCAGCGTGTCTGTAGCAGTAGCAGTCACGGGATGTGTGGACTGAACTGGGTGACACCCTAGAAGAGGGAAGATGACACCCAGTTGGCCCCCCACAGGCACTCTTTGGGCTTGCGCAGGTGCTGCTCCAGGGCTCAGTGGAGTCTCTGGGCTGGGCAGGCAGTGGGTGGCCATTATTGTAGCCTGGGGGGGGGCATTTCTCCTACCCATTTGGGTGCTTGTTCAGCTTAAGCAATGCTTCCTCTGGCCCGTATGGCAATTTCCTCAGCCCCAGAAGTCCCACTGGATGTCCCGCCCCCTAGTAGTCCCACCCCCTGCACTGGGTAAAACCCGGTTCAGGATCCTCACTGGTCTGTAGTAAAAAATGTCATAAAACTTGAGAAAGAATTGATTTCTATTTTAATTCTATTGTACTGTAGGAGGGTGTTTCTACTTACATCAGGCAAGGTGAATACCAGCTGCCTCCAAAATCCCTTATAAGCCTGTATGAATAGCAAAACAGAGAGAAAAGGGGAGAGTAGATAAGCCAGTTTCACCAAGTTCTCCCAGCATGTTAAAAAACACCACAAAGATCTGTACATCTGGCCAATAAAAAGAGAGATCATAAGAAAAGTAGAGGCTGGTGGAAGAAAAAGAAATCATTACCTATGCAAGGTTTACTTGACCTAGTTTAATTTACGCATACATATTGTTAGTTGAATATTAATTTTTGTTGTTGTTGAACTGGTCTTCTTTTCTGTGATGCAGGAACCTGTCCAT
>NC_056526.1:148181120-148345278 GCF_019175285.1 Sceloporus undulatus
ATTCTTTCCATGCTACTTCTGCTTCTAGAACCAAATTTTCTGTTAAAGTAGTAATTCCTGGGAACATACCTGCAATAGTCTTATACTCTTGAGGAATTATTGGCATAGGTTGTTCCAGACAGTAAGATTGTTCTCTGATACTTACAAGCAGGCCTTTAATATAAAATGTAAAAAACTTCAAATCTTTATTTCAAAAACGTCATTTATTTCAGAACCCATCCATGTCTCAGGTAGCTACTCAGACTACTGAAAACTCCGGATGGAGAAAACACCAAGTTCCTAATGGGCGGAGAACCAGCTGTCTGAAAAAAGAAAAGGAGGTGGGACAGTACGTGGAAACAATGGAAGAAAAAGGTATTAAAATGAGAACAGTTGGGGTTTTTTTTGCTTTAAAATTGGCACAGTTTTTGTTTGAGTTATTTTTTCTAATAGCTTGTAAAACAATAAGATGTGCAATATGAATGCTGTAGGGAATCAGTTACATAAAACTTTTGGGAGCTTTTCAGAAAGCAGTGTTTCAAATAAGGATATCATAATAACTTATCAAGGATTCAATAATAATGCTTTGTTTTACTCTTGTAGAGTCTAATCCCAGACAGATTCCCTTAGATCAGAAGCTTGAGCCAAAAATATCAAAGGTAATTTAAGAGTCTTATGAACTGAGATGTGTCCCTGATCACCTTTAATGGTTCTCTAGAATGTTCTGTAAAGCCACTCTGATTACACCCATCTTAAATTTCAGAGCAATGATGAAGATGTTGGAGATGTGAGAGTGTCTCCTCTCTTGAGCCAGGGAGATTCACAGTCACCATCTCTTGAACAGGTAAGAAATGTGTGCATGAATGTCTATGAAGACCACAGAGTTATAGCTTTATTTTCTAGCATTGTAGGATGTCTTATTTACCGTATATACTCAACTATAAGTCGCCCTCACTTATAAGTTGAGGTCAGGATTTGGGGCCAAAATTATGGATTTTGCCATGACCTGTGGGTAAGTTGAGGGTAAAACTTGGAGGCTCCTTCAGTGTGTGTGTGTATGGCAATAGAGACTCTCATTGATGCATTTCTTCATCATTTCAGCTTTCGTTTCAGCCAGATGTGCAGGTGGGAGGGGGACTCATAAACAAACAGCATTATCAGTCAGTCACCTAGGACTTTTTCTGCTTGGCTCTTTCTTGTTAAACTCATCTCTGCACTGCATGGGGAAATCTGAAAGGGCTGCTATCACGTTTCCACAGTGACCCATAAATAAGTCAATCTGGGATTTTGGGGTCAATTTTTGGGCATAAATTTTTACAGGCTAGTATATACGGTAGGTTCTTGTTGAGTAGGACTGTGGACCCAGGCTGTTGGAAATATGTCAGAGCACAATAAATAAATAAATAATAATAAATAAACTTTATTCTTATACCCTCCCTTTCTGCTGCAGCAATCAAGGCAGCTTACATGACTAGAATATGTTGGAATAATACATACTTTCAATAAATAAATTGCCCCCCCCCCTTTTTGAAACAGGATTAAATATAATTAAAATGATTATGATCTGGGTGGTATAACATCCAGTAGAGAGGGTGTTCTAATTAAGGTGATATTAATGCTTATTCTATTTAGTTACAGTTGCAGAGTCCCACTAATGCGAGGTATCTTTTTAACAACTGAATTCCACTTGATTTTTGCTATTTAGTAACTGTAGGATTGTTCCTTGACACTTGAAATCCACTTAAAATCACACATGCTGAGCATCTGACTTGATACCCTCCAAGTGCCTGGGATTACAAACCCCTTAATCCTGGGCCAACATTGGGAAGGCTGGGTAAAGGCTGCTAATGAACCTTAAGTTCTGTTTACTATAGCTTGTTTCATGAAGGAGTCATAACTAGTGTATGTCTTGCATGAATTTGTAGTTTTGAGCTGCAAATGTTTGCATGTGTCCATGGGTGTGTAATACTGCCTGAATTTACCATGACTTCTGAATAAACATGTCTAGAATTGGGTTTGCTGAGAAGAAAGTATAATAAGTATTACTCTCGATTATTTTTTAAAAGTCTGCTATTGGATGAGTCTTCTGAACTTTAAAACCTATGCAATCTGTTTGCATTCTAGAGCTTTCAGGAACACTTGCCAGGTGTGAATCCTTCCCTGCCTTCAGCCTTTCCAGAGATGCATTTGCCTCCAACAGTGCCTTCTGTATCAGCCATTGTGCCAGCTTGGCCGAATGAGCCAACAACCTGTGGACCAACAGGTTTGGAGAGAAACCCTTTCTAATCTAGAATTAATGAGGTACTATAATATCACACTTCCTTTTAGGACATGTGTGATAATCTATTCTGAAAGGAACTCAGGTCCAAAACACATTGCAGAAATAATCCAGTTTGAGACCACTTTAACTAATCTGACTCACTTTAATTAACCTGCGAATTCTGGGTACTGTAGCCTTCTCTGTGAGAGAGTTGAGGTGCCACAATAAAGCACAATTCCCAGGATTCCCTAGCACTGAGCCAGGGCAGTTAAAGTGGTCTCAAACTGGATTATTTTGCAGTGTGTTTTGGACCTCAAGCTTGTTAATGCAGACCAGCTATATCCAGTATATATCATGTTGAAGCTAGATTGGGATGGGAAACACATGATACATACATCTTATAGTGGTCTCCTAAATACTGGGGACCATCTAAATATCAACTGATAGAGGTGCTTTACAGACCGCCCAAAAAGGGCGGTCTGCCGGCGCCTCCATTTCTGCTGCGGGGAAGCCTCAACCTCCAAACGGTGAGGCTTCCCTATGGCCGAAAAAGAAGCCCCCCAAAAGTGGCTTCTTTTGGCGGCGTGCTTATGACGCCTCAAGGCGCCAATGGCGCACTTGAGGCATCATACGTGAGCCGACGTCAAGATGGTGGCGCCTGATTTTGTATGTGCTCGGCACGTACTAGGGTTGGGGGCGTCCGGAAAGGACACCCCTTCGGCACGTGTAGAATGCGCCAGAGAGATTTCTGCTCCTATCTATTCCACAGACAAGTTCTCCTTACCCTCAATAAAATTTGTATTTTCCTGCTGAATCACTTCCACTAATCTTTTAATGTCATATCTGAACTGCCAGGTGAACCTAGTTGTCAACTAGTGTAACTTGTATTTTGGATGCCTTGGAAATAGTTGTATGGGAAGCTCAAGAACTTGATCTGTGTGTGCAGATGAACAAGGTGGAAGAATGTTGAGGTAATGAAATTGTCTTTCCTGCTTCAGAGAGCAGGAGAAGGAGGGTACCTCTTCTTTAATTCCTGTGTTAAAAGTCCTTGAAACTAGGAAAGGAGAAAATGTATTTGTTATTAAAAAAATATTAAAATTTATTTATATTCTGCTTTTCTCCATGGAATCAAAGTGAATTACAACAAAAACATTAGATACAAAAAATAATCATACAGTAAATATAAGCCAGAATACAAAACATAAACCTAATGTCTAAAGCAAGGAAAATATATAAGAAAATATACAAAGAACAAAATCCACAGTATCAACATACTAAATTAAAATAGCTGCTAAATTCTTCCAAACCTACTACCTGCTCTCTTGATCCTATTCCCTCCCGTCTCCTAATCTCTATAGCCCCTTCTCTTCTGCCCTCGCTCCTCTATATCTTTAATCGCTCTCTCTCTATGGGTTCCTTCCCTTCTGACTTCAAACATGCTCTCGTTTCCCCAATTCTGAAGATTCTTTCTCCTTACATTCCTACTCGCACCCTCCGCTCTTGTAGTCAAGGTCTCCTGACACGGTGTAGGACTACCACTGCCCCCTCCCGAATTCATCCCTTCTCGCTTGCTGTCCCTTACTCCTGGAACCTTCTTCCCCCACATGCACACCTCATCACTTCTCTACCCAGTTTTAAAACTGAGTTAAAGACTATATTGTTTAGAGTAGCATTCCCAGAGGTGAGCCCCTCTCTGACCCAGGAAGCCTCCTTTTAACCATTAATTAAGAAGCCAAGCCCTTCTTCCAGTCCATCTGCCTTGGTCCAGGCCTCGGGGGTGGAGAAGAACTGCTGGACCTGATCCCATTCCCCACCACCACTCCCTTCTCCTTTTGTGTCGTGTCTTCTTAGATTGTAAGCCTGAGGGCAGGGAACCGTCTAACTAAAAGATTGTATGTACAGCGCTGTGTAAATTTACAGCTCTTTATAAATAAAGGTTAATAATAATAATAATAATAATAATAATAATAATAAATATACCCTAACATAGTTAATCTAACTAACAAATATCAACTTTCCCCTAGCAGCAAAAAATACAGATCAATACAGATACTAAGACAATAATAATGTAATAGCAGTAGGAAACCATAGTCCCATATACTCCCAAAACATTACATAATAATAACTCTTTCCCCTAGCAGAAAAAATACCGTTGAATACAAATATTAGGACAATAATAATACAATAATGGAAGGAGACCACCAAAAACATTGCAAGATAATAGCAAATTCCTCGACTTAGATTAAATTAAACATTTAAAATATTACAAAACCAGTAAAATGCCACATTTCGCCCAAGCTGGCCCTAGTTGGTACTGGGCAGGAGGCCAGCTCAGGGTCCATCTTCCTTCTTAGGCTGGTGGCTGTGCATTTTCCTTTTTTCTGCTTGCTTTCTAATTATCTTCTAATTGTCCTATAAGACATGGAATATTCAGATGTAACATCCCTCTTCTGCAACATGGAGTGGCCTGATTCATTCCTCTACCCTCATTTTGTTATGCCCAAGATTGTAAGGGCAACCTGTTTATTCTGAGAGCGTGTAATAAGAATCTCCCTCTCTGTGGACTTATTCACAGTAGGGCTGAAACTGACATTGAGCCACCAAATTTGGTTTTAAACACCATGCATGTAACATTTATTGAATCACAAAGTAATACAACCATTGATTATCAAGAGCTCTTTCACTCACACATTCATACAATACTCACACACACTTTCCTTCCGCCGAACATTGATCAGTGTTCTTGACGCGGGGATGACCCCGTTGCCTGTGTGTAAATGCCAACAAAATGAAAGTCCAGGGTCTTTATACTTTTTCTTCTCTCTGTCTTTTGGCTGCTGAAGTCTTGCAATATTGCAGCCCATTACTCAACTTCCTCTTTTGGGAGGACAGACAGGTTGTTCAGATCAGTCCGTGTTCAAAGCAACTCGTTCTGTTCAAAGCTCTCCATTGTCCTGTCAGTTCCTCATCATGGCGACTCAGGAGATAAGGTCATAGTTTGTCACACCTGGACGGCACCCCGCTTCAGCTTCCAAGTTTTCAGACTTTCCTCGCCTCGGTTGCCAAATACCTTCGTCACATCAATGCTTTGCTCGGAACCATCTTGTTTGGTCCTTTAGCTATGTTTAAAGCACAATTCCTTGGTTCTTTGGTTCTTCAGCTCTGGGTTTAAGTCAGAACTCACTCATACGTCTTACATTTTTGCTTTATGCACTGATCTATCATTAGAGTTCTCTGTGTGAGGCCTTACTGTCTGCCCTCTGCCTGCCCTCAGAATCCCACTTTGCAAGGTACCATGTCACTGTGGCTCAAAGCCGATGGAACATAATTGTCCAGATATAACTGCCAACAAACAACACAGAATGATGGCATATATATCAGGTTCTGAGCAGCATATCAGATCTAGAAAAGAATCATTATATATATTCTCTTTTGCGTATGAGACCTGCTGTGGTTTGGACCATATGGGTAGAACTCTTGACTATGGAGGTCAGGTGAGCTTTGCAGAATCCTGTTCTTCTTTCCCTCCAATGGAGAGTTCCTTCCTATCAGCTCCTATCCATTCTCTTCACTAGTCTCCCAATCTGTCAAAGAAGAGTGATTTAGGGACGATATTTAGTCTCACCCTCAGCTTGCTTAGTCCTTGTGGTTAGCTGCTGCTGGCAACTACAGGAGGTATTTTTATTCTGTCTTTTACCTGTTTTTCCCCCCCCAGGGGCAGTTGCAGCTCCCTCTTACTCATTTTAGAATCTTATATGTGAATATGGCCCTGTTTAGATGGGCCATTAAGCACGTACTCAGTACATGCTAGGGTTGCCCGGGAGCGTCCTTTTTAGACGCTCCCTAATCCTAGTACGTACTGAGTACGTAAAAATGGTGGCGCCCTGTCTACATGGGCACCGCCATTTTGATGTAATGGCCGTGTCGTGTCCAAACGGTGTGGTGAGGCCGTTACGTCTTGGCACTGCTGAAGGGCGCTTGTGGCGCCCTTTCAGCGGCGCCAGAAGGAGCTCCGTTTTGGAGCTCCTTCTGCCACATGTATCGCTGGCGCAGCCTTTAAACAGCCACACCAGCGATAGAGAGAGAAAGGGGCCAAATGGCCCCTTTCTCCCTTTCTCCGCCGCTGTCGGGGTGTCCTTGGGGCATTAAGGCCCAAGGACACCTCTTTCCAAGCCGCAGGGAAGTGGTATTGTGCCGCTTTCCCGAGGCAAGGAAAAGCGGTGGATTGGGGCCTCCGGGGCTGCCACTGTGGCAGCTGAGACCCCGATCCGTTGGGGAAGGGGGTGGGGTGCAGGCCGCTCCAAAGGGGCGGTCTATATCCCCCCTATGAATTTCAAAATAGACACAAGACTAAAAACTATTAAAATGTTTTAAGTTTGAATGTCTGCTGCCTGAAATCATCTCTTGATTTTATGTACTTTTGTGGAAATGCAGCTGGGCATCTAAACAACATGCAAGGAAGTGCAAATAGCATTTAGATGGAGAAATGAGCCACTTGGAGGCCTCTCAGAATGTAATTAAAATTTTGAGGTGAATAGTGCTCTGGCTTGTTTTCTGGGTGCTTTCTACAAGACCCTTCAGGGCCCTACAATCCAGGGATCACACAGTTCTCAGGTCCTTGGTTACAGGTTTTGGAACTAGGCTTGGGAAACATTTTAGATTATGATGACACAGCTATATCTCAGTTAACAAAGCTTCTGAGAAAGAGGTTTTTATGCCCACTGGGGCCTGCCCCTTCCTCTGACTAGCTGGATTTTTTTTTTTAGCAGTATTAGCATTAAGAGGATGATGAAAATGGGCTAGAGAAAGAAAAATCCTCCCTGGATGCATTTTGGAAGAAGCATTTGGAAAGTTCACAGTGTTTGTACGTTTAGTTATGCAAGGCTTTCCAGACTTGGTTGTTTCATTTGACATATACATATTGTTCATTTTTGATAAAAAGTTTGCTGAAACATGTTGCAGTGCTATTTTTTTTTATGGTATAGAAACCTATCTCTGTTCTTTCATGTTATTTATGCCACTGGTTACAGACTGTTAAAAAAGTAATGCCTAGGAACACATCTGCTTCATTAATTGAGGTATACCTGTGTTACTGTCTTAAACAGATGAAGTCATATTTTCTCATTAAATGGCTTGGGTCCAAACTATCTCAGAGACCGTCTCCTCCCATATAATCCTCCTCACACACTCCGGTCCTCTGGGAGGAATTTGCTGCAGCCTCAAAGAGCTAGGCTTTCGGCTACCTCCCAGAGGGCTTTTTCTGTTGTCGCCCCCAGATTGTGGAACGACCTGCCGGATGAGATCCGTCAATTGACATCTTTAGACAGCTTTAAAAAGGCTGTCAAGACGGATCTCTTCCGGCAGGCCTTTCTGGAATAGATAACCCTGGCCTCAGGAACCCTGTTCTTATGAGAGTCCCCAAGGTCCTCCTTGGAAATGCTACCGTAGTTTACTGTTTTATTTGTTTTGTTCTGTTTTGTTTTTGTCTTGTAATATTGTGTACGTGTTAATGTTGTTTAATTAGTTGGTTTTAATTGTAATTGATTTAATAATTTTTTAAGGGGGGGAGGGAATTTTGATCTACAATGTATTGCATTTTATCGTTGTTAGCCGCCCCGATTGACCTCAAGGGGCGGGATATAAATAAACTTTTTATTATTATTATTATTATTATTATTATATTTTCTAATTCCTTAAATTTTGCATTTTGTTTCTGATGCTAATAGTTGCCATTGCCCAGATCTAATGATTTTCTTTTCTTTTTTTATCTTAGGTGTTGCACCCACAGCACCTCTGTCATCAGTGATACCAGCTCCAGCCAATGGACTAGATTCCACTCTGCCCCCAGTCCAGTTGCCCTCTAGCCCAGTTGGTGGTATTCCAGTACCACTTCAAGCAGTTAACCAGCCACTAATGCCTATGCCTCAAACACTGAATCCTTTTCAGGATCCATTATATCCTGGGTTCCCTCTGAATGAAAAGGGTGAACGAGTCATTACACCTCCATTCTCCTTGTGCAGCACAGGGGAGGATCTCCCAAATGGTAAGACAATGAGATTTATCACAGTAGTTTAAATGGGTTTTCCCCCAAAAGTTTTATAAAAGTGGATAAAACAAGAGGTGACAAAATGTTCTAAAAATGGAGGTGGGAACCTTGAGGGCCACATGGTTTCCACATCTGTTAACATTCAATGTTTTACCCAGTTATTTAGCTCTACTCTTTCCATCAAAATGAAACTTTGTTTTACATAAGGATTTTATTTTATTCAATTGATTATATATATATATATATATATATATATAATGTATAATGTGTCTTAAAATGTCACCCAAGGCAACAAACAAAGACTAAAATTCAAATAAACCATATTCCATTAAAATATAAAAATATACTAATGAAAAGGAACAAGAGCCAGCATGGTGTAGTGGTTTGAGTGTTGGACTAGGACACGGGGAGCCTAGTGGGAGACCAGATATTCCCTCAGCCATGGAATCCTACTGGGTGATGTGGGGCAAGTCCTACTCTCTCGGCCTCAAAGGAAGGCAAAGGCAATCCCCTTCTGAACAAATCTTGTCAAGAAAAACCTGTGATAGGGTTTCTTTGGGGTTGCCATGAGTGAAATAACTTGAAGGCACCTAACAAAAAGAAATACCGTATTTTCCGGCATATAAGATGACTGGGCGTATAAGACGACCCCCAACTTTTCCAGTTAAAATATAGAGTTTGGGATATAATCACCATATAAGACTACCCCTCTTCCAATGCACACCAAATAAAAGTTTTAAAAAATCAGATTTGATTTCAGTATTGTAATTTTAATTCAAATGACATGCAGGCACTTAGCAGGAAACCTTGTTGTATACAAAGCCTGCTTAGATTGGTCAGCTCTCCCTGCCTGCCCAGCCCTGCCTGTCTTCAAGACTATCAGAGCGGTAGCTGCTTTCATACGATCGTTGCATACAGTGGGAAAGTGGCCACGACCATTTTTTTAGCTCCCCCCACCACATGCGGCAACTGCAGATTCTCCAGTCCGGCTCAGAAGTTTCAGCACCTACCCTATAAGATGACACTCGGCGTATAAGACGACCCCCGACTTTTGAGAAGATTTTCCTGGATTAAAAAGTAGTCTTATACGCCAGAAAATACAGTAATTGCCTTCAAAGCTAAATCAAAGGCCTGTCTAAATAAAATGGTTTCTGCCAGGCTTGCCTCACTTAGCAAAAGGTTCTACAGCCTTGGAGTGGCTCTGCAACCAGATGGGTCTGAACAAGTGGTACAGCTAAGAGAAGTGCATCCTCGAAGCTTTTAAGGTTGGCCTAGCTCATGAAGGAGAAGATTACTGTATATACTCATGTATAAGTCTAGAAATTTTAGTCAAAAATTGACCCCCAAAAAACTGGGTCAACTTATCCATGGGTCACAAAAAGGAACCATTTTCTATGGGGAAAGTGGTGAAAGATGATAGCTTAAGCCATCCCAGGAGCACCTAAAGACAAACACGGCTTGAAAAGCCCTTGTACCCTGTCCACCATGGCTCCACTTCTGACATTTTTGGATGCCTAGGTTGGAAAAGCACAGTCACTGTATGCCTGCCAGGATTTTCTAAGTTCCGTGGCATCATTTTCCTTAGCTTCATCCATTATGTCTTTTGTTACATGCCTCCAAGTTTTATCCTCGACTTATCCACGGGTGAGATCAAAATCTGTAATTTTGGCTCGAAACCTGCCCCCGACTTATACATGGGGCTGACTTATACTTGAGTATATGGGGTACCTTTCATATAGCCAAACCTTAAGCTGTACTTGTATTTGAACTGTACCTTTGATTATTACTTGGAAGCTACAATAAACCTTCCGTTAGTTTCTATGTCTCATAGTGATATAAAAGAATGGTTTAGAAGATAGTTTGACATCATCTTAATGCGGAAATAGTGTTAAACCTAGATGCAAATTGAAAAATCAGTGTTTCTCTTTTTTTTCTTAGATAAAAATATCCTCAGATTTTTCTTCAATCTTGGTGTAAAGGTAACTATTCATATATATTTTGTCTCCAGCAAAATTGAAAGTTCTGTAATTCCACTATGTTTTAGAAATAGCAGTTTTGCTAAAACTGTGCAACTCAAGGGCAAGTTGTTTCAATAAAGCTCAATAAAGAAATTGGTAGAATAAACTTTCATTCATGTTTTTTTAAACAAAAAACATGTTTTAAAAAACATGCATCTGAGGAAGTAGGCTCAAGTCTATGAAATTTCAAGCTACCAGTTTCTTTCTTTTGGTTAGTCTCAAAGGTGCTACAACATTTATTTGCATACTTGATTACAGTGCTGTGCATTGACTTCAGGCATGATCAACCCAATCTTCACTCACTGGGCAGCAACCACTGCAATTGATGGGAGTCTGCTCCCCTGTTACTCAGGAAGCAGCTGCATCCCTCCTGCATGAGCGATGCCACCGGAAATTGTTTGCATGAGGAGGGGCTGAGAACTGTAGCCTGCTTCTTCCTAAGCCACAGGGAAATGGATCCTGTTGATTGCAGTGTTTGCTGCTTGGTAAATACAGATTGGGGGACTTTCACAGTCTCTGTGTAGCCCCCTAAAATAGAGGTTGTGTAGAGATTGTGAGTATATAGAAGCCCTCACTAGGAGCTCTGGTGGCGCAGTGGTTAAATGCCTGTACTGCAGCCACTCACTCAAAACCATAAGGTTGTGAAAGGGCTCAAGCTCGACTCAGGCTGGTATCCTTCTAAGGAGGTCGCTAAAATGAGTACCCAGATTGATGGGGGCAATTAGCATACACTTTGTAAACTGCTTAGGGAGTGCTTAAGTGCACTGATAAGCAGTATAGAAATGTACTTGCTATTGCTATTTAGTGTGCAACCATGGGTTATGCATTCATAACTGCTATACAGGATTCTGGCCATTTTACTTACTGTATTTGTGATCTGCCTTTTCAGCTATAACACCCAAGCATTCCACAATAAAAATAAAGGAATCCACTGTTAAAACCGAGAATTGAATAAAAAGTTGGCAGCGGGGTTGTAACCAAAGGAACTTGTGGAAGGGCATTCAGAACACAGCCAAGCTTTATAGTCCCATTATACTGTAAACTTTAACTTATTCTAGTTCTTCAGTTGTAGAAAAAGATGGACAGTCTCCTCTAATTGTTTCATATTTGACATACTCAAATATACTTGGACAAGAGGCTAAAAGACATAGAAATGAATATATTTGGCGTACATTTATATAGGTTGAGTCTCCCTTATCCAAAATGTTTGTGACCAGAGGTGTTTTGCATTTTGGAGTTTTTTGGATTTTGGAATATTTTTCTATACATAATGAGATATCTCATCTTGGAGATGGGACTCAAGTCTAAACATAAAATTAATTTATGTTTCATATGCACCTTATACACATAGTCTGAAGTTAAGTTTATATACAATACTTGTAATAGTTTTGTGCTTGAAACAAAGTTTGTGTACGTTGAACCATCAGAAAGCAAGAGTGTTACTGTTTCAGCCACCCATGTGGAATATTTTGGAGTTTGGAATTCCAGATAAGGGAGGCTCAATCTGTATCGAAATGTTTGTATCTATAAAATTGACATCCATGAACTTTTCCCCTTTTACACATCTATGTCTGGTCTGAGCCATGTTTTGCCAGGTTGTTTTCATAGAATCATAGTTGGAAGAGACCACAAGGGCCATCCAGTCCAGTTTGAAACCAGTTCCTTTGGGGGCATTTTTGGTCAATTATGCTTATTTTAAAAATTGTGTGTATGCCTTGAATACATTCCTCACTAACTATAGTGTGTTTCAGCAGTGTTTTGTGTGCTCTTGACATTTACACCCTTTTCTGTGCATTCAGACCATTACAGCTATCACTATTCATCCCTAGGAAATGTGGACTGAGACAAGGCCTTCAAACTTTGCATTGAAATGTGAACCCAAGCATATCCCATGATACCATGGTCTGATTGTATATAAGAAATTCATCTTAACACAAAGGTCTTGTTCCCATTAAGCATGTTCTCAGTAGTTTCCCTGTATATTGCTTAAAATAAATCTGGATTATTTTTTTCAAGTGAACCTTAACAGTCTGAATTGTCTTTCCCCAGGCTTACAGTTGTCCCATGTGGGTCCCGCACTCTTATTTGTACCCTCTACATCAGGCTTATGTAACTGCCTGCAGAATGTACCCAAAAGTGCCAGTGGCAGTGTATTCTCACAACCCATGGATGCAAGAGTTACCTTTGACTCAGAATGGAAATGATGCTCCACACACAGATGGACACCTTCCTGTGCAGGGTGAAGTGGGAGTGAATGGCCAGAGTGCACATGCTGACACCCTGTCTCCATCCATGCCCCTCTTCATACCTACTGCGCAAGTGCCTGAAAGCCAAGGACTTGTCTGTGTAGAGTCTGAGAATCCCACACATGCACTGCATGTTGAATACAACGAGTCATTAGGAGGCAAAAACATATTCCCACAGCCTCCATTTGGGCAGAATCCATTTTTAGGACCTGTTCCAGTTTTCCCTCCTGTTTGGTATGGGTATCCTGTTCAGGGCTATGTTGAAAACTCTGTGGTGAGACAAGCTGCTGTACCATCTGAGGAGAAGAGAACAAATGTTGGCTTGCCTGAAGAACAGAGCTCTCCAGTTGCATATTCAGGATATGACAAGCCCCTTCCAAAGGATAAGAATGAAAGCAGTGTCCAAGGCCCACATCTCCCTGAGGGGACTACAAAGAGTGATAGTAATGCCCTAAATAAAACCTCAGCCAGAGTGCCTAGGGAGCAGCAGACGTCTGCTACCCCATCCCTTACCCAAGCAAAATCTGTACTCCAAAAACATTCCACAGGAACACAGGACAGCAAGAGACTGATGGCATCATCACCAAAAAATGAACTGAAAAATGCTGCTCTTGGACATAAAAAAGCCAGTGTTGCTGGTAATGTATCAACAAACCTGGAAGAAAATAGGGCACAAAGGCCAAGGGAAGAGAGTTCAGAAGATGAATGTGAAGTTTCTGATATGCTTCAAAGTGGCCGTTCAAAACAATTTTATAATAAAACTTTTGGGGGTGGTAGAAGACCTAGAAGTGAATGGAGCTATTCTTCTGGAAGGGGTGGATATCAGTATTCAAGAAATGAGGAATCCTGGAAGGGGTTTACTGCCAGATATAGAGATGAAGGCACCCAGTATCACCGCCATTTTAGAGGGAGGCCATATCGGCATGAGAGAAGAAGGTCAAATATGGGAGACAGTCATCGTGGACAGCAGTTGTCTTAAGAACGAAATCTACTGATACATTTCACACTTCGTGAATACATACAGTACCTGTGTTGACAGCTAAAAGATTCCCAAAGGAATGTACTTTTTCTGCTTTCTTTAAAAGACCAGAATATTCTTTCCTGATCTCAGAGAATGCCATGTGTGGCCCAAGGGAAATAGAATCTCCCAAGTGTATAACATCTCAGCAATTAAAAACACTAAATTTGGTTTATTAAGATTTTGGAGGATACATAGCTGTTGTGTTTAAACATTACTTACAGTACAGTTTGTTTTTGTTTTGGGAGTTCCTTTTTCCTTCACTATTTTTATTTGTGGTTAAAAGCAACACAGCTTCAATAACCTGCAGCAACGGAGTATTATACATGACAATGAGGAATGTTGCACCAAACAGAATGTATATTGTAGCATACTGTATTTTGAGTCTAAACCATTCTTTGCCTATCTGGTGCTGTCCAGATGTGTTAGACTTTACATCTGGGTAGTCTAAAATATCTGGAGGGCACCAGATAAGGGAATGTTGGTTTAAACACTTACCTTCCTGGACTGAGGGTTTTTTGTTTGTTTGATGTGCTTCCAATCCAAAGGCCTTTTATCTCAAATATTGTTGAAACTTGAATGTGTGATTGTCTCTTCCTGCTTCAATGAAGACACCACATATGGCAGTCAGCTATCCTGTGTCTTAAATAGTTTCTAATGTTTTATTCATAGGGGAATATATTTTTTAATTTTCTAAAGTCTTTCTTGAACTAGTCAAAGCAATCAAGAGTATCTGTGTGGAAGGTGGGGTAGGAAGCTCAGTGAATTCCTCCAGTCATAACACTGGCATGACTTTAATGTTGCCTATGCCAACTGTGTAAATAAGATAAAGAGTAGATGCTGTGCATTTCTGAAATAGTTTTGCATCTGTTACAATAGAACTTTTAATATACTTTTGCACTGACAAATCCCTAAACACTTTCTCAATGGGGGAGAGATGCATGATATAGATTTGCGTTGCATATTTTAAAAATAAAGCATATGCAGTGTACTATTGTACAACCCTGCCCTTTTTTTTTGTCCTTTAGAAACTGATTGTACTGTTTATAAAATACCCTGCAGAAACTTTTATAGAGATTGCTTACATATCATAGAATAGAATATTGTTTAACTTTTCAGTCAGTTTGGTTGCTTTTGTGTGTCGTGCAGAATATTGCACTCCCAACTTTTTTTCTCTGTAAAACTGAACTTTGTATATTTGTATATATTGGTGTAAAAAAGGTGAAGGTTACTTTTTATGTATCCAAAAGATTGTATAACTTTTTGATCAGGAGCCTTGAGTGAGACTTTAATTTACTGTACTGTACTTCAGATGCATGCTATGTAATTAAAAATGGTTGCCTTTGTTTGATTTATATTGCCTTGATGCTGATGTGAGTGCTTTGTTCATTTACTTGTATTGTTTTGGGATAAAGGTTAACTCGAGGTTAACTTATGGCAATTCCTAACATGATCTGCTTAAGTTTTAAATATACAGTGGTACCCCGGGTTACGAAATTAATTCGTTCCGCCGCCGCTTTCGTAACCTGGAATACTTCGCAAGCCGAAAAACCCATAGGCGCTAATGGGGAAAAGCCGCGATTTCGTGTGAAATAGCGCCGAAAAGCACCAAAATTTTCTTCGTAACCCGAAAAAACCTTCGTAACCCGGAACAGTTATTTCCTATGGGATTTTTTCGTATCCCGGAAATTTCGTAACGTGGGTATTTCGTATCCCGGGGTACCACTGTATTCAGGACACCTACTCACTGTAGCCACCATAGAGGATTTGGACTGTAACTCTGGAGACCAGGGTTCTAATCCCTACTCAGCCATGGAAACTTACTGCATGACCCTGGATGATTTATACTTTCTCAAAGGAAGGCAAGTCCCCTCTGAATAAATCTTGCCAAGAAGACCCTGGGATAGGGTTGCTATAAGATGGAAATGACCTGAAGGCAAAAACCTCCCTTCTGATGGTATATTAATCAGGTCCTTTATTTTAAACTTGGGGTACTTCAAACCTGATTCATTAATGTCGTTTGATTACCTATTTTCTGTACATTCTTCAGAGATAGTCACTTCTCCTCCTCAGTGACTCCTGACACAACTTATGTGGTTTAGGAATGCCTCTTGACTCTTCAGAGATTGGTTTATGTTGGGGGGGGGGGGCAGCTGCATACATGGCTTTTAGATCCAACCATTCATAGTCTACTATATTAAAGTTTGAAAAATATTTATAGAAGATACAGACCAAAGTCCAGTTGTTACTCCCAACTCATTCACAGCATTTGAACTTTTTACTGTACTATTGCATATAATGGGACTTGAGTATCCATGTGTGTGGGGGGGTGAGGGGGGGGGGGTCTTGGAACCAAAGCCCAGTGGATACCAAGGTAAACACTGTTAGCTGTTGTAGAAAGCTACTTTATAAGCAAGATATCAAAATACTATAATAGCATGCAAACACAGCCAATGGGGAACAGCTCTTAAAAAGGCACAACGGTCAGTTCTTGGATGTACAACACAACCATTCCCATCTTTATTCAGCAAATCATGTAAACATTTTACATTCATCTGACAATGGAAATAATGAATTAAATTAATGCAGTTAACTGCAGTAAGGTGGGTTACAAACGGCCCTCAAGGGGCCGTTTTCCCACCGCCGCCATTCGCTGCGTAGGGAAGCCCCAGCGACCAGACCGTGAGGCTTCCCCGCGCAGCGAAAAAGGAGCGCCGAAATGGTGCTCCTTTTTGAAACGCAGAAGTGGCACCGCAAGGGGCGGAGCGCGACCTCGCGGCGTCACTTCCGCCGCGACACGTCTGGACGCACAACGTCCAAAACGTCAAAATTTATGACGCGCTCTGCGCGTGTTGGGGCCAGGGCAGGTTAGGAAGGGGCGACTCTTCCTAACCCTAACACGCCCCTTCCTAACCCTAACACGCACGGAGTGCGTCGTTAGTGGCGGTTTGTAACCCGCCTAAGTTAACCTTTTGGATAGTAAAATGGGACTGGTGTGTAACATTCTAGTTATACTGAAAGGACAGGAAGAGTTTTTCAGGTCTTAGGCCATCTTCAATCAAATGGTGTTCAAAAGCTGAATGAACAGCATACATGTCGCAGGGTTCTGGGATGGCAGTGAAAAAAGGAGATGCAACATAATTCTGGCAAATGTAACTGTCCAGGCTGTTACAGACCATGCTTTGGGACAGTGCACCCCAATTGGCCCTTTCCTTTAGAAATTAAACTGACTATTCACTTAATTAAAAAAAAAATAGTCAACGTTATAAGTAAAACTCTCCTAGTGTCAGGTTATAGATTTGTAAATGCAGTATCTCACAGGAGAACCTTAATTCATATATCTTCCTCTCTTACAACAAACTGTTTATACACATATATTAATTTCTCTGAAAACCTGTATTTTTATGAAATAGGTATAGAAAGCCAGTACATGCATCTAAACCTCCATTATTTCAAGATACATGGATGAAGGCTCCAACTGTGACATCGATGGTTTACACATAGAAGAGCCCAAACATACTGACCCATTTTAAAAGTGTATTGACAAATATCTCTTTGCAGTGCTACGATTTAAAATTAGGGCTAACAACTTAGGCGCGTTACAGACGCGCCAAAGGGAAGTATTAGGGTTAGGAAGGGGCGTAGTAGGGTTGAGAAGGGACGCCCCTCAACCCTAGTACGGACTGAGTCTGTACAAAATGGCAGCGCCCATCCACATGGGGGCTGCCATCTTGACGTAGCGGGCGCATTGCATCCACATGTCACGCGGTGCAAATGACACAACGAGTGCGCCATTGGTGCCTTGCGGTGTCATAACCACCGCAAAGAGAAGCGCCATTTTGGGGCTTCTTTTTGCAGTGCGGAGGAGCCGCGCGGTTTGTACGCTGGGGCTCCTCCGCGCTACAAATGGTGGCGGCAGATCACCCGTTTTGGGCAATCTGTAACGTGCCTTAGATCAGCTAAATAAACAGCATCTCCTGTCATGACTCCTCCCTGTCCTGATATACTAGGCAGTAGTAGCTGCAAGTGATGGAGGTCTGCTCTACTAGTGATGTGTTAGAGACTATTGTTTCCACTCCTGTCCCTCCAGCAATCCCCAGTACAACAAAATCAAGCATGATCCCCGTCATCATTCTTCCTCACATCTGAAATTGCTGGAGGTGGAAATGTCAGTATGCTGCGTCCCAATCGACAGAACAGAGTTCCTTGGCTCACAGCAGCAGCTGCCCAGTAAAGGTGAATGGGGGTAGGGTGGTATGGGGGTGGTGATAGTGCCACCATTATGAATATGCAGGGATTGTGTGTTGGTTATACATCTGTAACTGTGATAGTGAATTCCAGTCTAGTTTTGTTTAGTGTAACATATACAATGGGCAGGCAATCCTCTCACTGTGAGAAAAAAATCAGTGATGCTGGATTAAAAAACCCCCACCTTGCCCCTAAGACAAGATTATGCAGTGTCTGAACTTTAATAATTTGATTCACTGACATTCAAACAGCTATAGATTTAGGTGGACATTTATTTATGAAACCCTCATTTACAGAGAGCTAGATCTTTTAAAATAGTAATTTCTTTTCTTTTACAATTTTGTAAACCATCTTGTACAGAAAAACAACTGAAAGATGTCAGCATTTGGTACATTAATAAATTACATTTGAACCCAAAACTTCCTGTTGTGAAAAAAGCAGTCTCTTGGTATGATAAATTTCAGCTGTCTCTGCTTTGAAATACTATCTCCAAAAGATGGCCTGTCAGGCACAAAAAGTGATACTGACACTGCTACTGGGCAGCAGAGGTTACTTGCCAGTAACATTCGATTTTAACTTCTGGAATGAATGCGGTATTTTAAAACCTGATTGCATTTCATATAACAAAGTTTTCAGTTTTATAAATTGATGACCAATTTTTCATTTAATCATCTAAGAAAAAGTAATTCCCACTTTTCTTCTGTTCCACATCCTGGAAAACAAAAACAAAATGCCTTTAATAAGCTTAGAGAACCCCTATACATATTTTACAAACAAGGAAAGTTCTACAAAAGAAACACTAATGTTTGCCATGCTTTATGGTCTTACCTTGATTGAATTGAGTTTGTTTATTCTTGGCCTATAATTGTTGGGATCTCTTCTGAAAGTAATTTCAAGCTGAGACAAAAACTTATTCATACCAGCCAAAAGGGTTTGGGGACTGTAAAAATAGAGAAAGCAAGCATCTTGTAAGTAAATGAAAATTATTTTAGACTTTCCCACTAGCAGCAATTTTTAATAAAAGCAGCAATTCAATCACTAAAATAAATTCAATCCATACAAATTTAACGTAAACTGCTTTGGGGGCGGGGGTTGCCTGAAGAACATTACTTTGGAATATACTCCAAGGCTACTGGGGCTTACGTGGGCTTTTCCCATGCAACATTATCAAGATACAGTCTAGTAGTAGAGATCAATGTTACTGTGCCATATACTGACACCTGAAAGCACCTCTAATACAAATGGAGTAGAACTGTGGGGAAAGGGCCAGAGAATATGATCCTTTGGATCCTTTTAGAACTAACATTTATCAAGCCATTTTGAGCTGTCCAATGTCCCATCCTTGAAAACCTACTATTCAGCAACAGTGATGAGCATCTGTCTGTACATATTCACACTCCCCTCACTCAAGTCTTTTTTTAAAAGACCCCAACAGGAAGTTCACATTGAGAGATATGTGGAAGTTACAGTTTGCCAGGAGAGTCAACGTGGTGTTGTGATTTGAGTGTTGGGACTAAGAAACTGGGAGACTAGGGCGGGGTACAGACTGCCCAAAAAGGGTGGTCTGCCCACGCCTTGTTTTGCTCCGCAAGGAAGCCGGAGCGGACAAACCGCACGGCTCCCTCGCGGAGCACAAAGAACCCACAAAAAGCAGGTTCTTTTTGCAGCGCCATGACACCAATGCGCCAATGGCACACCTGTGATGTTATTATGGCGCCGCGACGTGCGGACGCTAGGCGTCTGTTGCATCAAAATGGTGGCGCCCATCTGTACAGGGCGCCACCATTTTGATGCCCTTGTCACGTGCTAGAGGCGAGGCACATATGGGCGGTGCACCCTCGGCCAACCCCTAGCACGTGACGAAGGTGCACTATAGACCCATCTGGATCGGGCCTAGGGTTCAAATGTGTGTTCTGCCATGGAAACTCACAGGGTGATCTTGGACAAATCCCACTGAACAAATTCTGCCAAGTATACCCCATGATATGGTGACTGTAAGGCAAACTTACTTAAGGCAGAAAGGACTTGAAGGGAAACAACAACTGTTTGCCAGGCTTCTATGGCCTTTACTGATACTAGAATCTTCTTTCTGGCAGGTCTTCTAAGCTCAACAGTTCAAAAGCTCATGGGGCAGGCCACCCCTTCATATTGTCCTTGCTCTGTCTCTGCTGCTGGCAGCTAGGTTTAGTGGAAAGTAAAGGCCAGCTAGGCAGATGGATTTGGATTATGGCAGGGAAGGATTTCAAATACAGTACACTAGGACTGGCATCCTGTTCAATAATTATGCTGTACACCATCTCAATTCACTTTTACCCAAGGTCCTTGCAGTTGCTTTTGACAGTGAATCCAGCTACTCTCTCCAACACAGAAATGACCATGTTTGGGGCAGGGACACTGCTGAAAAGTTTTTTTGAGGGTGCTGAGCACTGAGAGATGTTAATTTTGGGGCAAAACAGACCGCCCTGATAGAGCAGCTTGCTGCCACCCCTTTGCTTGCTGGATCAGGGCTGTGACAAGTGCAAGCCGTGGCCCTGATCTGGTGTTTTTTCAGCCCCCCCCCCCCAAGATGCAAAATGCCGCAACTTTTTGGGGCAGAAAACAACCACTCTTGCATGGCTCTTCCCCATTTCTTCGGTGCAGCATGTCTAAACGTTGTGCCAAAGAAACGTCATGATGACGCTTTGGGGGTGGAGTCATAGTGCTGGTCTCTACAGCCCTTTTGTATCCCAATGAAGGAACATGATTTAGATTTCAAAGTAATGAAAAGAAAAAGAACAACTTGGGGAAACATCTCAATCTCTGTGTCCATCTCTACCTGGAGCCCTGGTGGCACAGTGGTTAAATGCCTGTACTGCAGCCACTCACTCAAAATCACAAGGTTGCGAGTTCAAGACCAGCAAAAGGGCTCAAGCTTGACTCAGACTTGCATCCTTCCGAGGCCGCTAAAATGAGTACCCAGACTGTTGGGGGCAAATTAGCTTACAGGTGTAAACCACTTAGACACTGCTTAGGCGGTATGAAGCAGTATATAAATGAAGCTTGTTTGTTTACCTGCATTATAATTGAATTAAACATGCTATACACAAAAAAATAATTTCCCAGTAAAATATATCCAGAAAAGTATAGCTGAGCAACCAGCAAAAGTACCATTCACAATAGCTTATTTACTTGTAGCAACTGTCAAGGAGAAATCAGAGCCCTTTAATAAAGTATATATTTTTTTGGAAATGAAACACAAAGCAGCTCAGAAGGTGCACCTGCATGGGTTTTCCCCAATTAGAAAGCCTCTTATCTCTGTGAAGAAGCAATGAAAACAGAACATGTGGCTTTTTAATGGCTGTGGAAATTTGCCAGATTTAGAATTTTTAGATTGAACCTCCTTTTCTGAGATTGCCATTTGTTAAAATGCACTTTACTTCCTCTATCCCGTTTTAACTTGAAAAATGATACCCCTTTAAAAACTTCCATATTTATAAAGGTGCTTTTTGTATTTGTTCGTATTTTCCCTTATGAGCTCCTGTGATACACTGGCAAAATGGTATACAATACATGGAATATACAGTTCAACAAACATTTTTTTTATGTAACATTGCATTTACTATCTTAATTCTGTATTTGAGGTAATGCTGAGCTTCAACGTTTCCTAACATGCACCAAGAGTATTAGTTGTGCTCCCCCATCTGTGGGTCAGTCCTTTTTTTTAACCAGCAAGTTTCCAGAGGAATCCGGGAACAACTCTCCTTACTCTGAATGCTTTAAGACAACTCTGCACAATGACAAGGCTTAAGCCAAAACACACAAATGTGTTCTTCACAGAACCAGAATGTGGTTCTTCACAGGATAGCTCACGCCACAGCAGCAATATAAGCATCAATCATATAAAGTAATATACATATGATAGGTTCACTTTTTTGTTGTTCTTAACTGCCTGGAGTTAATCTTCACCCATGGTGACCCTGTGGATGAGACATCTCAAAGACTCCTTGTTCTCCTGTTCTGCTTAGTTCCTGCAAAGTCAGACCCGTGACCTCCTTAATAGATGCCATCCTTCTAGCATGTGGTCTTCCTCTCTTTCTATTTCCTTCCACCTTTCCTAGCATTATTGTTTTTTCCTAATGATTCATGCCTTCGCACGATATGTCTGAAGTATGACAGCCTAAGTTTTGTAATCTTGTTTTCCAGGGCAATTTCTGGCTTGATCTGCTCTAGAACCCATTTGTTTGTCTTTTTGGCTGTCCTCAGTGCTCTTCTCTAGCACCACATGTCTAATGAATTGATTTTCTTCCTATATGCTTTCTTAATTCTCCAACTCTCACATCCCTACAATGGTTTATATGATTCCAACTTTTGTACTATCTTTTCTAGGGTCACCATAAGTTGAAAATGACTTGAAGGTACACCACCACCACCACATATACATTACATACGTGTTCTCCTTTGCTTATCAATGATGCTTATTACCTGTTTGCCACTGTGCACTTGGATGGAATGCCATCAAAGACAATGACACGATCCGCTAAGTAGGTAGCCATGATGAAGTCATGCTCTACCACAAAGGCAGTTTTTTTAGCATGGAGAATGAAACTGAAATACAAGAAAGAGATCACAAAGCTTTTTCAAATGGGATTAAGAAATTATTTTCAGATACCAAGGAAACTTCCTTGGGGCATTCATCCATCTTTGCTCATTTACCACCTATCTTACCGTTTGACAACTCTAGCTGCCATTAGACGTTGCTCTGAGTCCAGGTATGCAGAAGGTTCATCAATCAGATATACATCCGCAGGCTTGCCAAGACAGAGAGCAAGAGCAACACGCTGCAACTCACCACCAGACAGTGTTTGTACCTGATAGAAGCAACATTTTAAAGGTTCACTTGGTGTATTCAGTAAAACCACTGAATATCAAAAATGATATCACCAAACAAACAAACAAACAAACAAACAAAAAACCCACATGATATCACATACACAATACCTCTTGATCAATGATATTTTCAATCTGCAGAGGCTTCATTACATCTGTCACAAACTGTGGATGGGTGTAGGCATCTCGAATCTTTTCATGAAGCAGCTGACGTACACTTCCCTGTTCAAATAAGAAGTTCACAATTAGGTCAGGTCAGTACCTCTGCTGATTCATACGAAGCCATTTTTCATCATTACTGAAGAGAAAGTGTAAACATGAAACAAAGAATCCATACTTACAGTAGACTTAGGGCTGATCTTTTGTGGCTTATAACTAACATTTAAAACTGGTACTTCACCTGAAAGGAAGAGAATATATGTTTCTATCCTTCTTACCAAGACCCAGGCTTTAGAAATCTGCCCACAAGGGGGGACTCTAGAGGTTAATTTATTTTTAAAAATTCAATGATTAAAATATGTTCATGTTTTTGAGGCTTGAAATACCAGCCTCAGTAGTTGGTAGCAGAATCCTTAATGAGAGCATGGCTTTGCAGCTGATAAAAGTCTGAAGCTGGAGGGGCATAGTCCAAAGGGTGGAATGATAGGGCTGCCCCTCCCACATCCTGTGGAGCAATCTCCCAGCCCACTGAAAAGAGACACACAGACTCCCCTCCCATTCCACTCACAGTTCTAACCATACCAACGGATCCCAATGGCTATGGAATCACTTGGATGGAGAGGAATGTAAAATGAATACATTGACAGTTTTATAACTTTACTAAAAGGCTTTGGTAGATGAGCTGTTCCAATTCATCCAAAGCCAAGTACTTATTCCCATGGTTAATTAAAAAAAAAGTTTATCCATGTATTCAGCTATATGTTAAACCAACATATAAACATTAAATCAATATACAAACATTACTTTTATCATCCGGTGTAAGTCTTCCTGCAAGCATGCGAATGAATGTTGTTTTTCCAGTTCCTAAAAAACAAAACAGGTAGTGTCAACACATGTACCAAACCATATATTTGTGATCTCTCCTCAGTAAAAACAAAGATTAGACTGCATGAGGTTGATCAATGGAACTTTCTATGGAATTCTAACAAAACCATTGTCACTGTATTGACATTTAAAGGAGGGGTGGGCAACTGTAGAAGGCTAGAGGGCCACATTAGTCCCCCAGAAGATTTTGGAGAATCATCACATCTGCTTCTGCAAAAATAAATACAAAACAAATACACACTAAAAACATTTTGGAGACCCAAATGGCTTCTAGGGTGTGGGAATATTTTCATCATGGCTTGGGACCTTCCTGGCCACATGAAGTGTTATTTCCTGTTCGCTTTCTGTTTCAAAAAAGGGTATTTCCTGGGCCTTTATTGGATCAAAGAGACCACAAAATGTGGTGCAAATAAACCCTCACCAGTAGTGGATATTTTGGGGCAACACAATTATTTGAAAAATTTTGCAAAAATTGTTTTTGAACTGTGATGGGGTAGGGGGCTCCAAACAGTTTAGAGGACGATAAAGGAGGGCTAGACAAATACTTTTGGAGCTGGGTTGTAGCAGTGTATCTGCAGTCAATAGTGTAATAAAGCTTGAGCTAGGAAGGAATGGCATTCTACTCTAGCCCATCCTATTGTAGCTGTGCATGCCTTGCTACAACAGGTAAGGTAAAAAGCAGCTTTCTCCAGAATCCTTTATTGAGCACATCTGCTACAAGGCAGAGAGACGAGAGGAAAGCAGATCATCTTGCATCACCACCTCCTTCCACCATATGTAATCTGGGGCACCAAAATGGGAATCATAAAAAATGGAGGGTAGTGAAATAAAAAAAAATCATGCCTGGATTCATTTTCAAAAAGGTTTTTAAATAGTTTCTTAACTACAAGCAATATGTTTTTGTTTAGTCTGCAAGGCTTAGCTGACCTGGTTGTTTAACTTCACATGTGGATATTATTAGTTTAAAATAAAAGATTTGCTGAAATATGTTGAAGTTCTGTTCTTTTCATGGTGTAAAAACCTATCCCTATTATTTTCATATTATTTCTGTTTCTGGGTATCCCATATTCTCTTCAAGAAGAAATGCCCAGAAACTAACTCATCTACTTTGTGAAATTCAATAGACCTGTACTGCCACCTCATAGGAGCCATTCATAGATATAGGAAGGCACACTCTCTCAGTACTCTTTCAGGCATAATTCAAAGTGCTAGACACCTGAAGTAAAGCCCTAGATAGTTGTCCACCTGCATCTTGCAAGACTAACCTCTCCTAATGTTATATCATATCTTCAGAGCTCAACTGAATGCATGCTCTATTGAACGTAGATGTTATGCATTTATAGAAAACTGACACAGTAATATGAAATAAGCACTTAAAATTTACTGTTATAACAATTGTGTCAAAATGTAAGAAACAAGCTACTGAAGTTTTTGGAATGGGTATTTAACTTTTATAATTCTGACCATTACTGGTGTTGGCTAGGCTTTACAGGAATATTGGTTCACAGTATCTGGAGCATTACCCATTTTAGAAATACTGCTATTAGGGCTTTCTCAGTGGCTGCCCTACAGCTCTTAGGGAGGTTAGAATGGCACCTTCCTAACAAGCCTTCCATTGGCAGGCAAAGACTTTTTTTAAAAATTCTGACAACTTTTGAGAAATAAAGATTCTTTAAGAAAGGACTTTTAAGAACTGCTGTATTGCTTTTACACTTTTTAAAAAACCTAAATGCCATTTTACTAATTTAACTCCATGATAATGTTAATCTAACTTATGTTTACCTAGGTTTTATTTCAATTTGTATGTCACCCTGAGTCCTAGCTGTAAGGCAGGCAGGGTACAAAGTTAACAATAATAATGATAAGGAGGAGGCAAAACATCTTGACTTCATTATACAGTACTGAAGTCAAACAACTGTATATTCTGTCCTCCATTTGTATCATTAACAAGAATTTAGAAACATTAAGGGTTATACCTGAATATACTTCCATTTTAACTAATGAGCTCAAGTAGTATCCTTGCTTAATTCCTGACATTGTCTCAGGATATAAACCCCTCCAAACCGATCACTGAAAGATACTCACCGTTTTCTCCTAGCATTACCATTATCTCAGAGTCAGTGAATTCTCCAGCTACGATTGAGAGCTCAAACTCTCCCATCTTTTTTTTCATTCCAGGATATTTATACATACACATCTTCTTAACTTCTTCTTCATTAGCTGTCTCTGCTACTTTAAAAACTAGGGATGCATCTCGGAATCTTAGATTTTCTGTCGGAACATAGCCATCCAAGAAAATATTTATGCCTGTAAAAAGAGAAGCTTTTATTACTACCAAATCAATCAAATGACAAAGACTATAAGGGCAACACAAATCAACACTTTGTCAAATACCACCTACATGACAGTAAGTATGAGAAACCAAAGAACATATTTAAAATGTTTTGTTCTTCATTAAGAGTATGTTGTTGTACTGTATGTGTGTGTACATGTACTACAAAAATGAAAAAGTCAAATTATTCACTGCACAAGTAGGTCTTCTAGAGAATGAGTGCAGAAAACAGAAGGAAAAAAATAGCCCAAAGAATATTTACCTTCTCTCACGCTGAAAGGCATAGTGACGACACCATAAGCACTTGGCACACCATATAAGCAACAAATAAAATCAGAGAGATAATCAAGTACACTCAGGTCATGTTCTACAACAATGATGTACCTGGAAAACAAATGGTGAGAAGTTTGTTCATAGCAAAGAACTGATAGAGGTAAGAACTTGTGCTTTTTAGAGTATTAAAAGAAAATCAAGACAAAAATTGGTGTGACATTTCTAACAAATATCACCATCCTGCAAACAGTGTATTGTCAGCAGAATGATACATTACCACTGAAGTATTGTAAATTCTATCAGCTTTATTTTATTAAAACATGTGTAAGAATAAATTTATTTTTTGCTTCACCAGGCTGGCTTTTAAAATAAAACTAAAAGAGATACAACAAATTATGAAGATGAGAATCTAAGTTTTGTATATCCTTAAGAAATGTGTAGGAAAGCAGATAAAATATTAAGGACTGCAAAGATTATGACTGGGATTTTCTTAAAAGATTTTAGTAAGAACTCTGTGGAATGCTCTCTTGAGCAGAATGAAGGTTTGTCCTTAGAGATATTTCAGACTGCAGTTCCCATAAACCACTGGCCATGCATACTGGCTGAGGCATCTGGGAGTTAAGTCCAGAACATCTGGAGTCATAGATTCCTGACTCCTGTTATCAAGTCCAACTGCTTCTCAATTAAAACTAGAAAATAAGAGCACAATCTGTAGAACTGGTGAATTAATAAAGTACTCAGAGAGGTATAACAGCATCTGTTCATCTGTTTCAAGTGAAATAGTACATTCATTTCAAGATGGAATGGGAAAAGTGTAGTCCATGCAGCCCTCAAGGCAGCGTCGATATCTCCAAGAGCCTCCCTTTTTGTGATTTTGAGTTTTAAAAAAGCTCAAAATCTCTGCCCCCACACTGGTGGTGAAAAATTTCACTTTTACAGCAGTGACATTTGGTTTGCTTCAGGGTTAACAAAGACAACTCCTAGGCCACACAGATGGGGGTGAGGGCTATGGACATGGGAAATGTGAAGTTTACAAATATGTTTTTCAGGGATGAGTAGTGTGCTCCTGTGAGGTGTAGCAAGGGTTGTGTGGCTCTTCACACTTCAGCTGCAGTCCGCTCTTAGTCTAAAAAGAGTATGTTCGTATATGCTCACCTGTCTGGGTTTATTAAAGATCGAATAGTAATGGCGGCCTTCAGACGTTGCTTAACATCTAGGTAGCTGGAGGGTTCATCAAACATGAAGCTATCCAAAAGAAAGGAAGAGCCACTTTTAATTTAATCAAATCTAATATACATTCTTCTCTGGATTATATCATTCCATCTAATAATAATAAACATAATTCCCTAGATTTCTTCTCCCCCAAACAATTATATCTTGATTACACTTTTCATTTCATTGAAAATTTCATTTTCAAATTAACACAGAACTGGACCTACAGTGTAGTATTCCCAGGAAGCTGTTCATTATCATGGGCATGGGAATGAATCAAAGTCAAAGCCATATATCTTTTATAATTTTACTTCTGCAAACAAAAAGCAGCTGCAACAAAATGGGAGCTGAATTTTGTAAACAGGACCAACTTTTTGTTCAAGCCAAAGCAAAGCTAGTGAAATTTCCAGCAAACATTGTTACGTACATATCAGCCTTTTGGATGCAAACTACAGCACAAGCAAATCTCTGAAGTTCTCCTCCTGAGAGATCTTCCACATTGCGTTCTCTTAAATGTGACAAATCTGCAAAACAATTACTTATTTACTTCAGCATATACACACATATGGAAAACATTAAAATGCCAATATTCTATACTTAAATAACCACTTCTACAAATAGTAAATTCCCTCAAATAGTTCTCTTTACACAGACAAGTTTCAGAACAGAACTTGAGCATTCACTTCAGTGAACAACACATGAATCAGGACTGGATGCAAAGTGCCTCTTCTGCTCACAGGAACAGGCCAAAATTCAAATACAGCCTTGGGTGATTTGTGGATTCTTCTTTTCCTATAGTTCCACCTGGCACTTCCCTCAAGGTTTGCTCTGAACCTGCAACAGATTTCAAGGAAACTGCAACCAACAGGGTGAAGGAAAAAAGAGCAAAAATAGCCCCTTCCTCTAACAGGAACACCTTGTGAGCAGAGAACTCTGGAATCAATTCGCTTTGTTGTCTGCCTATGATCAAAGTGAATGTGGATTTGCCTCAATATCAAAGTGAATAAAGAAGATTCTCATTGGAGTTTGGGGCGAGAAAAACAGGCTACATGAAGATGGCAGCCAAATAAATAAAATATTGTAATTTAGTCTCAGGTGATCTCCTATGTGTTCTTGGATTCTGTTACTTTGCAAAAGTATAGAGGCCCCAATTTAATAAGTCTCCTCTGTGAAACTATGTTTAAATGTCAGCAGGCACAACTATAGTAAACCAGTGGATTACTAAACTTTAATAGCAACCCTGGTATTTCTCTTCCTTCCTGGAAATCAGGTTCCAGAGGTGAAGAGGAAAGACTCCCGCTGTTCCCAATGGCCTTTGGCTTTCAAGGTTTTACCTTTTCCTTTCAGGGTTTTACTATTACTGTCACAATTAATTGGATGATATCCTGTTCTCCTTTTTTTTATCCATCTCCAGAGACGACTGAAACCAATGGATCAAATTAATCACAACACAATTCCCACTGCTTGCAATACTAAAATATAATTAATTTGGTCTGGATCCAACTCACTGTTAACTATCTTGGATATCCTGGACTGAACATCAAGATACATGTACATGCATACAGTTAGATACATGTTTTAAAAACATCATAAGGTACAATTTTATTAGCAGCTAATATGCTACATTTTTTACTCCTATAGTCAAATACTTCTAAAAATCTAATTAAAAATAATAAAAATGAAGGTATAAACTTATCTGCAACACCTTTATGTGAACACATCACTCACCAAGCTGCTGACAAACAATAGTCTGTGTGCCTGTTTCATCTTTTCGGTCCAATATAGCGCCCACTGTTCCCTATCACAATAAGACAACAATCAGGCCTTAAACTACAGTGAGGTAATACATGACAACAGCCGCCTTCTCATAATGCAGGTACTTTAAATCTTTTCCAAACAACTGAAAAACCTTGTTTGATCCCCTATTCCTTAATCAATAATTTCACTCACTTTAGCAGCTTTAGGAATCTGGTCCACATACTGAGGTTTAATGATGGCCTTAAGATCATCTTCTAGAATCTTTGTGAAGTAGTTCTGCAACTCAGATCCTCGAAAGTAAGTCAGGATTTCTTGCCAATCAGGTGGATCCTATGTAAGAAATATTTTATGTAAGTATTTTAGGAGTACAAAAACATGCCAAGGCAATTCATCAATTGGCATACTAAGAATGTCTTTCATGTTCTCCTGCAGGGACTAGTTGTTTTAAATGTACACCACACATTCAGTAAAGCAGCAGTCAGCAGTTTGCAGCTCCCCTAATTTCCCTTGCAGCATATTTGTTCAGTCAGAAAAATTGCCACATGTCATTAGAACACTAGTCTGAAGAGAAACTTAAGTGTAGGATATCTTCAATATACTCATTTTACCTTATTTATATCATACTGAATACAGATAGCAATGGCTACTTTGCATCTTCCACCTGGCAATTAATTATTAGGAGAAAGCTTACAACTTTAAAACTGTCCCCTAACCCTCCCATTTCTAAATTTTTACAGAACTGTTACAATACTCAAATGCTACACAAGGACTCTACACATGACAAACAGTGTATACAACTTTAATACATAAATATAGTGGGGTGGGAATTGTGTACCCCTACAAATGTTGTTGAACTAGATTCATCACACTTGCTATGACTATTGGGAGTCACAGTAGTTTAAGAATGCCATCCCCTCACCTATTATGTGGGATGCATGGCCAACTCTATGCATAGCTGGAAAATGCCAAGCGGCAGGAGAGAATGAAAAAACTGATTATAAGAAGAGGTTCAATCCAGATTAAGCCATACTTTCAACAGACCCACTGAAATTAAATGGACTTGAATTAGTCTACCAAGTTCTGCTGATTTTAACAGACTGGCTGTAAGTAGAATTAACACTAAATTCAACCCATGGCTACCAGTTGAATGAACTTTATCAAGACAGAAACAAGCCCCACTTGAAAACAGAAGTGGCAGTACTCCACTTTCCATTTCATTTTGGTGCAGCAGTGCAAACCACCAGGAATGTGTGGGAACCATGGTGCCCACTCCTAGTGCAGCTGCTTACTCCTAGTTTAAAACAATGTTATATCATCATACTTGTCAGGTGGTTGCAATACCTACATCATATTTCCCAAGGTTTGGCTTCTGTTTCCCTGCTAAGATTTTCAAGGCAGTTGATTTTCCAATACCATTTGTTCCAACCAACCCCAGCACTTCTCCTGGACGTGGAATAGGCAACCTTTATAAAAATAAAGTCAATGTTAAAAGTAAATGGACAGAGCAATATATTAAGCTAGACACATACCCTCCCATTTCAACTGAACACTTATCATCTTACTCATTAACAACAATAGTTAGGAAATAATTTAAAATGAAAGGGATCAGTATGCACAATCAATAAGTATTGCTAATCAAGGCTCTTTTTCTCCATTTTTGGGGGAGGTTTTAAAAAAGTTAAACGCTGTACTTGAATTCCCTGACAAATATAACAAACAGGACTAATTCATCAATTACAACAGAAATAAATGTCCTTAGTACTCAACAAAAATACTTTTTTAAAAAAGAAAGCTTATGTACTAAAAAAAGAGCAACGAGTTCCAAAAATACTGCAAGCATGATTGATAACAGAATCCTTCTCACATTATTATCCTAAGGCTTTAACACAAATAGTACTGAACCGAATAATATGTTCTCATCTCTAGAAATTATTGCAGCAGTTGCCATGATTTCTGCAGCATCAGCTGGAACCAACAACAAAAATCAAGGGAATTGCTGCAATACATGTAGACAGCTTAATACAATCAGGAACATTAATGAACTACCCAAAAATTTCACTTCCTTTGCAAAGTATTATTTGACAGAATTTATAGAAAGTATGGATTAAAAAAAATCTGTATTGGAAAACAATGACTACAAAAGAGGTGGATTTTTCACTGATAGAACACCTTTCATCACAGGAACAGGGAAAAGGAAACTCTCGTTAATACCCTGCACACTCTTAATATTTGGACTGCAGAAACCTCCAAGCAGATTTGGAGGAGCCAAGAGCCAAATGTGACTATACAGTGGTGCCTCGGGTTACGAAATTAATTCGTAACGCGGCCGCTTTCGTAACCCGAAAAGCCTTCGTAAGCCGAATTGCCATAGGCGCTAATGGGGAAAAGCCGCGATTCCGTGCGAAAAAGCCGAAAAAAGCACCAAAAGTTTTTTCGTAACCCGAAAAAACATTCGTAACCCGAAACAATAATTCCCTATGGGATTTTTTCGTATCCCGAAAATTTCGTAACCTGGGTATTTCGTATCCCGAGGTACCACTGTACTTTGTCTCTTTTACAGAGAATAGTGTGCGTGTGCACACACGCATGCGCACACATACACACAATTTAATTAAAATGATAAATGTTTCAGGGATTGTAAGAAAGAGATACCTGTGAAGTTTGAAGGCATTGGCACAATATCTGTGCGTTGTTTCTTTCTCCAGGTTGCTGGGTAAATTAACAATTGACAAGGCTCCAAAAGGACATTTCTGTAACATAAATGAGTTTATTTACACTACAAAAGCCAGAAACCTTCTATCTTTAGAAAGATACACAGACTCATGGAATAAAACTGGTTTTCATCATATTTCCTTATTCAAACTATTCACTACTAGTTATTATGAGGCAATCCCACTGTACTGTATAACACTTATATGCAGGTATTTGCTTTATTCTTTAAAGGATTACATGTGGAAATTAATACAATTATCAAGTTCCTCTTGAATTGCTTTGATGGGGAAAAAATCTCTCAGTAGAACATGATGTTCACACCATTGACCACTTGGTCAAAGCCTAATTTTACAAGCACATAATACATATGTATGCTCTATTGGCTTCCCAAGATTAGAAAAATGGATCTGTAAAATACTGCTAAATGTCATAATGACTTTGGTCATCAAGAGTGGCATGCCTGGGAGGCAATGGAAATCCCAAATTAAGATTTCTTGGACAAAGAAAACCAAGTAACAAGGAAGTTAATATAATGGAACCATGTTGCAATACATTTTGTTAGAAAAACGTAACTAAGAGTCAAAAGCATTCTTTCCATATCTACACAGCAGTACACACACAGTGAGAAAATTCACAAGATATGATACTCCAGTCCTTATGCGTTGTGAAATCAGGAGGAAGTGTTTGGCTAGGTCTGCACATTTAGGAGCAGAGGAAGTGCAGAGAAATTACATACATCCGCGAATTTCATCATGTATAGTGGGGAAAGAAGGTACAGTGGGCCCTTGGTATCCGCTAAGGTTTGGTTCCAGGACTGACCAGCATGGATACCAAAATCCAGGGATGTTCAAGTCCTATTAAACATAGTGGATAGTAAAATGGTGTCATTTATATAAAATGGTAAAATCAAGGTATGGAGCCCTGGTTGCGCAGTGGTTAAATGCCTGTACTGCAGCCATTCACTCAAAACCACAAGGTTGCGAGTTCAAGGCCAGCAAAAGGGCCCAAGCTCGACTCAGGCTTGCATCCTTCCAAGGTCGCTAAAATGAGTACCCAGACTATTGGGGGCAAATTAGCTTACTTGCTAATTAGCTTACTTGCTGTTCACCGCTATGATCTTTGGAATAGCGGTATATAAATAAAACAAATTATTATTGTTATTATTATTATTATTATTATTATTATTATTATTATTATTATTATTATATATTTCTTTTTAATATTTTCAAGCAGCGGATGCTTGGATCTGTGTATAAAAAAACCAGTGGATACAGAGAGGTGACTGTATAAAGAGGAGCATTCAAGTCTAAATGGTCTGATGACAACATATGCTTTAAATAGATTTTATTTATTTTTTATTACTCGTTGGATATTCTTACCTTAATGCAAATACCGCAACCAATACACAGTGTTTCAGAAATCCATGCTATTTTACACTGTGCTGTTACCTCTATGCACAGCTTTCCTGGTGGGATAAAAAAGCAGAAAAAAGTAAGGCTAGTGGTATGGGTCAAAACATTAGGATGGAATATGGAATTACTACTTTGGAAGATAAGCAAGCGAATGCCATTCTACATAGTTCGAAAGGGAAACAGACCATGGCCTAAATAGGTAGACACTCATGACCAGAGTAGAGCCATTGAATCAGTAGGATTTACCTACAAATTTACTCTCCATTCAGTAATGGGTTGAATTAGTCTACTTTAGCTGGGATTAACAGGACATTAGTCTAGGTCTACAACACAATGATTCAACACAACAGCGACATGAGAAATAAGAATATTCAAAACCCCTCTAAGATATTCTCATACACCTTAACATGGCTCGTGTGATACAAAACAAACAAACCTACAAACCCCACCTTCAAAGGGAGAATGAAAGACTGCTGAGTTATAGTTTATCATGATATCCCAATCTATCTTCAGGTTTTAACTGGATAATAATCACATATGTTAATCTTTCAGTAATCAGTGAAACCATTTTGTGAACTGCTATTGTCAATTCTTTCTCCATTTAATGTTCTTTTGACCTCAGATACTGTCTAGACATTGTTTACACTTAGAATCATAGAATCGTAGAGTTGGAAGAGACCACTAGGGCCATCCAGTCCAACCCCCTGCCATGCAGGAAATCCAAATCAAAGCATCCCTGACAGATGGCCATCCAGCCTCTGTTTAAAGACCTCCAAGGAAGGAGACTCTATCACCCTCCGAGGGAGTGCATTCCACTGTCGAACAGCCCTTACTGTCAGGAAGTTCCTCCTAATGTTCAGGTGGAATCTCTTTTCCTGTAGCTTGCATCCATTGTTCCGGGTCCTGTTCTCTGGAGCAGAGGAAAACAAGCTTGCTCCCTCTTCAACATGACATCCTTTCAAATATTTAAACAGGGCGATCATATCACCTCTTAACCTTCTTTTCTACAGGCTAAACATCCCCAGCTCCCTAAGTCGTTCCTCATAGGGCATGGTTTCCAGACCTTTCACCATTTTAGTCGCCCTCCTTTGGACACGCTCCAGTTTCTCAATGTCCTTTCTGAATTGTGGCGCCCAGAACTGGACACAATATTCTAGGTGGGGCCTGACCAAAGCAGAATACAGTGGCACAATTACTTTTCTTGATCTAGACACTATACTTCTATTGATGCAGCCTAAAATAGCATTGGCCTTTTTAGCTGCCGCATCACACTGTTCACTCATGTTCAACTTGTGGTCTACTTGGACTCCTAGATCCCTTTCACACGTAGTTTCATTCAGCCAGGTGTCACCCATCCTATATCTGTGCATTTTATTTTTCCGCCCTAAGTGCAATACCTTACATTTCTCCGTGTTGAATTTCATTTTGTTAGCTGTGGCCCAGCTTTCTAGTCTATTCAGGTCATTTTGGATCTTGATCCTGTCCTCTGGGGTATTAGCTATTCCCCCTAATTTGGTATCATCTGCAAATTTGATAAGTATGCTCCCAATTCTGTCATCCAGGTCATTGATAAAGATGTTGAATAGCACTGGGCCCAGGACAGAGCCCTGTGGGACCCCACTGGTCACTTCTCTCCAGGATGAAAAGGAGCCATTGTTGAGCACCCTTTGGGTTCGGCCGGTCAACCAATTACAGATCCATTTAACAGTTCCTTTGTCTAGCCCACATTTTACAAGCTTGTTTGCAAGAATGTCATGGGGAACCTTGTCAAAGGCCTTAGTGAAATCAAGATATACTACATCCACAGCATTCCCTTCATCTACCAAGCTGGTAATTTTATCAAAGAAAGAGATTAGATTTGTCTGGCATGACTTGTTTCTCTGAAACCAATGTTGACTTTTTGTGATTATGGCATTGCCTACTAGATGTTCACAGACTCTCTGTTTAATGATCTGCTCCAGAATCTTTCCTAGTACTGATGTCAGACTAACTGGACGATAATTGTTGGGATCCTCTTTTTCCCCCTTTCTCCATCATCCTTTAAAATATATCTAAAATCTATCATTTCATTCATCTAAAGAAGTGGAGTATAGCCCACAAAAACACCATAATAACAGTGGTAGTTTCAAAGGCACTGCAGGACTATTGTTTTTGCTTAACATGACTACTCTTCTGGAATTTGGAGTCTTGAACCCTGTAACTAAATTATTTTTCCTGCTGATTTTGTATCTCCACAACCTAATTCTATACAGGGATTCTTGAGCTTCTTACCCATTCGAACAACAGGGCAGCTCTTCTTGCACTCCTGCCGGCATTTCTTTGGCTTACACTTGTCATGGTTTACAATAGCAATTCTTGTTAACTTATCAGCCATAGTGGGAAACTTAGAATTCTATATATGTACACTAAGGATCCAAGCTGATGGAGGTGGATAGTTCAGTTCTAGGGAAAAACAAACAAGGGAATTAATAAAAGAGCAAAAGCATATTGAATTAGAGAATGCAGATACTAATAAAGAAGCATTCAAAGAAGATACAACCTCAGATATGAGTTATCCCTTCATTTCTGTAACTGATATTTGTGAGAATATGCAGGGGTAGCTGTGTTGGCCATTCAGTAAATTCAAACAAAAATCCAAACAGTGACACCTTTATAGGCCAACAGCGATATCTTTACTGGCTATCTGGCCACATGACTAGAAGGAAGAGAAGCCAGCCTTCAAAATTTACCCTTCTCATACCATCTTAACTACGGTCAGAAACAACAAAATGCAGGCATCTTACTAACATCTTCAATTTTTTCCTCCCATTTGTTTATAACATCTTGCCTGATGAAAGAGCCAGTGGAGCTTCGTAACCTTGCAACAAGTATATTGTGCATTTCAGTTGGCCAATAAAGGTATTACTGTTTGGTGGGTTTTTGTTTGATATTTGTGAGGAAAGCCAAGAACACTGGTATCAATACCTAACTTTAAGACTGGAGTTTAGAAACATATCTTTAAGTCAGCTGCCTTTTTTTGCTCTTCAGGATTAGGCTTGACAAAGTGTCTGTCTGTACTCGAAACAGTTTCCCCCAATCTAGTAACTTACAGATGTGCTGGGTTTCAACTCCTAGATTCCAGCAAGTACAGGCTGGGGATGGAACAGGTGTCACATATCTGTTGGTTTCCATAAGGAAGGCTGGACTTGGCTGCTCATCAGCAGAAAATGAATAATAAGCCTTGCCTTTATGGATAAATCAAGGTTCTTGCTTTTTTTACTGACAGCCCATCATTCAGACTAAGGAGATCAAGAAGGAAATTTTACTGAAACCCTTTACTGAGACATCCACAATAGGGGGGTATTTTTGTCAATTAGGACAAGGTCACTTGTTGTCCCATATTACTAATGGACAGAAGCACTTGTACTAAAGAGAGAAAGCTCCAAAGAAACAATGAACAGGAAAAAACAAAAATAAAACAAGCACCCTCCATTATATTTTAGGGTATACTGTATATGTCAAACACTGGACCCACTTGTTCATATTTTAATACTTTTGTATTAAGTATGAGAGGAAGACTTTTAGGCACTGTAATCTGTATTAAAAAATTGAAAAAATATTATATCAAAGCAAGAACCAGGACATCTGATCAACTGAACTGCTCATGCTTCTCACTGAATATCCATTTGAAGTTGACAAATTTTATTTTAATTTTTAAATCAGAGCAAGGATACATATATACCAGAACAATGTTATTCTCCCCTTTATCTTAAGTGTGCTAGCTGGTGGCCCATTTGAGTACTGTATTGGCATTCTTGTAAGTACTGGTGCTGTCTCCCAATAAACTGCCTAGTGGAACTGTCTCCCCTTCCTTCACTCTGTTACAAGCTAACAAAAGCACAATACGTGTGTGTGTGTTTGTGTGTGTGTGTGTGTGTGTGTGTGTGTGTGTGTGTATATATATATATATATATATATATATATATAGGCTAATGTACAGCCAAGAGAGGCAGCATCGTGTAGTGGCTTGAGGCACTGGACTATGACTCTGGAGACTAGGGTTCAAATGCCAATGAAACCCATTGGGTGACGTTGGGTGAGTCACACTCTTTCAGCCTCAGAAGAAAGCAAAGACAAACCCCTCTGAACAAATTTTACCAAGAGGATCCCATGACAGATTTGCCTTAAGGTTGCTGTAAGTCAGAAATGACGTAAACACACATAACGACAAATGCACAATCACATGTTCTGGTTAGTCAGCATAATATAAGAAACCCATAAATACTGTGGATTAATATAGTACACTTCAGACACAGCGCAATGCAATTTGTAAAAGACTTGAACAATAAGGATAGAACTGAAATGACATAGAAACAGAATAATTTACAGTAGTATTCATTTGAGACAATACAGGTTGAGTATCCCTTATCTGGAAATCTGAAATATCTAGAAATTTGAAATACTCTGGAATACACAATTGTCCACAAGAGTGGTTGAGGTAGTGGCCCCTTTGCTTTCTGATGGCTTCATGCACACATTTTGTTTCATGTACAATTTTTTTTAAAAAAATATTGTGTATAAAATTACCATCTGGCTATGTGTTTAGAGTGTATACCAAGCATAAATGAATTTCTTGTTTAAATTTGGGTCTCATCTCCAAGATGTGATTATGCCTGTGCAAATATTCCAAAACTGGAAAAAATCCCAAACCCAAAACACATATGCACCCAAGCACTTTGGATAAGGAAGACACAACCTCTATAACACAAGAATATCACACTTCTCCTGTCTGCAAAGCTACCTAATTATCTTTGACTACTGTGTTTCTTAACTTACTATAATTACTAAAATGGACGCTACAAAATTATAAGGTAAACTAAATACTAGCTTGCTTTCAGTAGCGACTCTGCTTAGGATCTTTAACTACAAGTACACTATAATGAAAATCAGGTCTACAAGAATAGACAAAGATGTATTGAAATCTTTTATTTAAAAATAGGTGTACTGGCACTTTGACCCACCCAAACCTAGTATCAGCTAACTGCATTATTAAGTACAGTACTGCCCAGATAAGAAAAGGCTTGTTTCCTTAAATTACCATATATACTTGACTATAAGTCGAGCAGGTTTTGGGGGCCAAAATCATAGATGTTGATTTGACCCGTGGATAGGTTGAGGGTAACATTTAGAGACATGTAAGAAAGGATGTAAAGATTCTCTGAAGATGCCAGCCACAGATGCTGGCGAAACGTCAGAAAGAAACTCTGCTAGAACATGGCCACATAGCCCGAAAAACCCACAAAAAACTATAGATGCCGGCCCCAAAAGCCTTCGACTTTACGATGTAAAGATTGAAGCAAAGGAAAATGATGCCAAAGAACTTACAGTATCCTAGCAGGCATAATTGTTTGTGCTCATCTTAAAGGCTGGATGGATGAGCAGGGAACTATAGTAAATGGTGGCTCTGCAATGTGTGGGGCTAAGAAAAAACACGTGTCAAAAAGGATGAAAAGGTGAAGCAAAGAAAATTATAACTACACCAGCGGTGATTATAGCCTTTAACTTTATTGTGGTAACTTTGCCTGATTTTAACCCAGAAAAGCTGATGAACATACACAGATGTCTTATTCAAGTCCTTCAAAGCCCAACTGCTGCAACCACTTTGCCACCAAGGCATTCAAAAAGGTCAGAAGCAGTACTAAGGAAGAGTGTAGTGGGGTTTGGTGCTTCCTTTAGGTGCTCCTGGGATGGACTAAACTCTCGCTACTCTACTCAGAGAAGGGGATGTTCTTCTTTTGATAAGAGTTAAAGTACAAGTACTTACAATGACCTGTGGATAAGTCCATTTGGGTTTTTGGGGTTTATACATGACTTATTTTGGGCTTATACAGTAGTAAGGTCAGCATAACAATACATTATTAACACTTATGACCTAACTTGGCAGACATGACAGCATGACATACTAGAGATAACACATTTTTATCATGGTATTTATACTCCGCCCTTCAGCCCTAAAGGTTAACACATAACATGAACATAACAAAATAAGATGGACGATTAGTTAAACCGAGAAAGTAAAATAGGGGAGACTATCCCATGGGGCAGATTAATATTGCACCAGAGAAGTCATGTATAACTAGAAATCACAAGGTGTCACCTATGGTAGTCCATCAAAGGCTTGATAAACTTGTTTGCTGGAGACCACAACAAAAGTGGCATGTCACAAACAAAACAAGGCTGTTTCCAGCTGTGTGGGTCATCAATTACACAAATCTAACCTCTAGACAAACTTTCCCAATCTGTTATTTTCCAGCTAAATTGCTGTGAACATTTAGAACACCTTTATTAGTATTATACTGATTTCCTCAGATCTGTGATCTGCTTGTAACTTTCCAACCACAGAACATATCAAGATGTTCACAAGATTTCCATTCTCAGTCTATATAATTTAAATTGGATGGGATTATTTATTCTTTCTGAGCTAACATCAGTATTTATTCTAACTAATTCTAACTAATTAATGGGACTTAAATTAGTTCTGATTAACAAGTCTCATTCAATTCAGATGGTTAGTCTAACTGCATGCAGCCCTTTAACATGTAAAACCTTGAATTGTCTAACCAGAGATGGCAATAAATAGTCTCACTCTAAGTCTACATATCAGTAGCTGAAGAATAGAGGAAGGAGAAAGAAGAAACAAGGAAGACGTAAGGACAAAAAATGGTGACTATTTTGTTCAAAAACTGTTGAAAGAGCTATAATGCCTGTGAACAGAAGGGGAAAGACTGAGCAGAATTGCAATGGAGGACTTACAGATTCCTAGAACCGCAAATAATCAAATCTGCAAATGTGGAGGGCCAACTGTATCATTTAAAAAGGTGATGAAAGGGTCCAAACAGACAGGCCAAAATAAAGCTGCTTCAGTTCCCTTTGGAGATATGCTCTTTAAATGACACATGCATCTTAAAAGGCCAGAAGCTGTGCCAAAGCTGCACTTCAGTCCTGAGGAATCAAGCGTGACTTTGGCGCAGCTTTCATCCTCTTAGGACGCATGCATCATTTAAACAGCATACTGTACCTCCAAAGTGACCCGAAGCAGCTTTATTTTGACCTGTCTGTATGGGCTCAAAAGATTGGTTTGTTATAGTATGTTATTTTTTCCCCTGGCATCTTGCATTTAGCATGCTTTGTTTTTATGATTTGTTATTTGAAAATAACCATGGTCTTAATTTGGGAGTATGATTGCTGAGGTACGCATCTTTGAGGAAATCCCATTCTGGAAGAGAAAGCAGGTTAACCGTAGGGAATACAGATCCCCTTTCATGGCAACAATTTCTGCCCCGATCCCCAAAATCACACTGCAGGCAGCAGAGAAACATCCTTTGGGAGACACTCCACAAACATAAAGACATACAGCTGAACGCTAAAGTCAGAATAATCCAAGGCGTTGTATTCCTCATTGCCATGCGCAGATGTGAGAACCAGACAGTGAAGAAAACAACTCAAGATGTGGCGCCGGAGAAGAGAGGCGAGGACCCTGTGGACGGCCCCAAAAGACAAAGAATGGGTCCTTGAACAGATCAAGGCTGAAATCTCCCTGGAAGCCAAGATGACTGAACTGAGGCTGTTGTACTTTGGGCACATCATGAGAAGGGAGGACTCACTGGAAAAGACAGCAATGCTGGGAAAGGCAGAAGGAAGCAGAAGGAGAGGAAGACCACGTGCCAAAGAGATAAGGCTCAACCAGGGAGGACACAGGCCTGAATCTAAAGAACCAAGCAGAGGAGGGGAGAATGGTGGGGCTGGCAGAGGTCTCATCCGCGGAGGATTCGAGATCTGCTGCCATCCTCAAAACTGCATTGTAGGCAACGGGGGGGGGGGGATAATCCGTAAATGGGGCTCCTCTGCTAGAGAATTCTGGGAACTGTAGTTTTTGTGAGACATTTAGCCTTCTCTGTCAGAGAGCTCTTGATGCCACAATAAACTACAGTTCCCTAGAACTGAGTCAGGGCAGTTAAAGTGGTCTCAAACTGGGTTATTTCTGCAGTCTGTTTCGGTCCTAGGATTCTGGAGCAGCCCTTGGCATTAGAGCAGCCTGTGCCAGGCTGGCCATCGAAAGAGTCTACTCAGTTGTTAACTAGCGTCCAAGACACACTGCAGAAATAATCCAGTTTGAGACCGCTTTAACTGCCCAAGGTCAGGGCCAGGGAATCCTGGGAACTGTAGTCTTCTGTGGGACCAGAGCTCTCTCTGACAGTTCCCAGAGTTCCCTAGCAGCGAGCCAGGGCAGTTAAAGCGGTCTCAAACTGGATTATCTCTGCAGTGTGGACGGACTCAAGAGAGAAGCACCCAAGGAGAGCCGAGGCCCAGCCTGCCCTGAAGGCAAAGGATGGCCATGGCCGCCGCCGCCCTCTTCTCCTCCGAGGGCTACTTACCCTCAGAGAGGCTGCGAGCAGCGGAAAGGGGGAGGGAGGGAAGAAGGAAGGAAGGGGGCCGCCGGGAGGAGCCTCGCCGGCCGCCGTGGCTTCAACGCTGGAGACGGAGGCAACGTGCTCCGGATGCTGCCACCCGGCCAAAATGGCCGCCGCCCTCGAGGGAGGAGCCAGCGCCGTCGCCGCTCGCCAGAGAGAGGAAGCCGAGCGCCGGAGGACAAGATGGCGGCCGGCCGCGTGACGTCATCGCCGAGCGACTGTGGGCGGGGCCAAGGGCGGGGCGGGGCCAAAGGAGAGGACGGCCGTTGGAAGCGTGAGTAGCTCTGCCCAATGGATGCGTCCACGCGGGAGAAGGAACCCGGTTTGGCACCGCTTTAAATGTGTCTTCGCTCAAGGCTATGGAATTCTGGGAGTTAAAGCGGTCTCAAACTGGATTATATACTGCCCATATAAGGTTGTATCCACACTGCAGAAATAATCCGGGTTCGACGCCGCTTTTAACGGCCATGGCTCAAGGATATAGGATTCTGGGAATTGTAGTTTTGTGGGATATTGGTCCGAAACAGACTGCAGAAATAACCCAGTTTGAGAAAGCTTGAACTGCCCCGGCTCAGTGCGAGGGAATTCTGGGAACTGTAGTTTTGTGAGACATTTCCTCAGAGACCAGAAACTACTGTTCCCAGAACTCCATAGTATTCATCCATGGCACTTAAAGCGGTCTCAATCTGGACTATTTCTCCATTGAGCTTTCTCTCTGACAGCTCTGGTGCCACAATAAACTATAGAGTTCCCAGAATTCCATAGCCTTGATTCACCGCAGTTAAAGCGGCATCGAACCCGGATTATTTCAGCAGTGAAGATGCAGCCCAGCTGTTGTAAGTGTGAAGGAGGACAAGGCACCTTCAACAACACAGATGAACTTCTCTTCATAAAATGCCTTGTTGGCTTGTAATGTCACTCTGAGCGTCAAGACGAACGCTGAACCTTGGACTTGGCCAGCAGCAGCACCCCCCCCCTGAGTGAACCCACACTGAAGTTCTTCCTTTCCTTTGTTCAGGGGGGGGGCCCTTTCACCATTTGCCTTGTGCTTCTTAGTGATGCTCAGAATGGAGAGAAGGCTGAAATGTAGGCCAGGTCCCGGAAAAGAAGGCCCCCGGTCATCCTTGATAAGATGCCCATTGAAATGGCACTCAGAATAACTTCATTTAAAAGGCAAAGTACTGTACAAAAAAATTCAAAATCCACAAAGGAGTGATACCTTTATTGGCCAGCTGAAATGTACAATATACGGGCGCAAGGTTTGAAGCGGCAAAATCTGAGTGATGCCAGATTCAACCATTCATGTATATTCCAAAACCCAACATGCTTTTGCCATTTTTGTAAGGGACACCATTTTACTTTGCCACTGTATTTAATGGGACTTGAGCATCCACAGATTTTGGTATCCATGGGGGGTCCTGGAACCAAGTCCCAGAGATACCAAGAGCCCACTGTATATGGGCTATCAATAGGCGCCTGCACCTAATTCAGAGTGCCAGTCATCCCATTTAAACCCATTAAGGGATTGTGATTAAGATACAGTAGTTGGAAGACCATCTTTACAGACTCAGTCTTGCCTCTATGCTAAGATTTACCCCAGGAGTCCTTCCTGAGAGCCTTCTGTTGGGATCAAAAAGATTGTGATGCCCTAAGAAGAAACAGGACCCACTGAGTGGTGGCTCCAACCATTGTAATACCCAGTCCTTGTACACTTTACTGCTTCAGATCTAGCTTTTAGGTGTGTCCTTAATGCCTTTCTTTTGAAGGGTGGCTCTGACTGATTCCAGATGTTGGTATCACACTTTATAAACATTTTTGGTCTTCTTTTGTGATGTGATCTTCTCTCAGTTGTACTTTATTTCTTATTTTTTCTGTATTCTTTTAAATATTTTTTCACTTTGGGAGCCTAGAACATAAAGAGCAGTTTCAGGATACTTAAATAAATTGGGGTTATGTCTAGCGTTCTTTGTTTTGTGGAAGGAAGAGTCGTAATGTTTACCTTACTGGATATTTGGTATATAACCCTGTGACTAAGGGAACATTTTTCTTTAATTTTATGTTAAGATTCTGTTTTCCAACAATTAAGCTCCTTATTATTAAAAATGGCTTCCTAAAAGGGAATTAGTGTATGGTTGCAAACCGCAGATTCTTGACATTTTGAAGAATGTAAAAATAGTTTGGAAACCAGGTCTGGCACAATGGAAATTGTTCTTGCTATTTATACATTTGAAACTATCCAAGTAGCTGTAACTAATCCAATTTGGAGGTCTCTTTGAATTTTCCCATTATACAATTTATAATTCATTCCTGCTAATGGATTTCAGTTTTTGTTGTGACTAACTCTGTAAAGGACAATTTCATTATTTTATGTCCTATATTAAACAGATGAAGAGAGCCAAAAAGAAAAGTTTGTGGTACAGCAAAGACTGCCTTCTAGCGCCTGATAAGTGAACGATTCTTGATTATTTTTTAATATTTAATTTCATTTATTGTATAGAATAATGGGAAGAATTAAGAAATGAAGAAAAATAGAAAAAAAGATTGTTTCCCCAAAGAAGTTCATTGTATTTTATCATGGTTGTTTATTTCATATTCATAATAAGACTGAACTGACTTGGGCTATGTATTGTTTGGAGTCATTTAACTGAAATGCAACCTAGTGAAGAGTTCAACCATGTCTTCCTGACTCAAATCTTAACTGTCTACTGCAACACACTGAATGCTGAAACAGAAAAATGCAAACCTAAATTTTAGGAGTAGATTTCCACTGAGGAGGAGATGTTGTTGTGTGCCTTCAAGTCATTTCTTACTTGTGGCAGCCCTGAGGCGAACTGATCCCAGGGTTTAGGAAGCTGAGAGTGTGTGACTTGCCCGGGGTCGCCTAGTGGGTTTCCATGGTTAAGCCAGGAAGAAAACCCTGGTATCCACAGTCATAGACCAACTATCAAACCACTATGCCACACTTATTCACTGAGGGCTTATATTCCTATACAGTCACTCCTCTGTATCCACAGATTCTGTATGCATGGATTCAACCAACCCTAATTTAAAAATATTTATTCTCCCCATCAAAAAAGTAATAATAATCCAAAAAACAAACCTTGATTGTCCTGTTTTATATCATGGACCCCATTTTACGGCTTTACAGTATACAGTAGAATGAGACTTGAGCATCCATGGATTTTGGTATCTGTGTGTGTGAACCAAAGCTCAGCAGATACTGAGGTCCCACTGTATAAGTGTGCATGTGATTACAACCCTGATATTGTTGACTAGTTAATATGCATCTGAGGAAGTAGCTCAATAAAGCTTGTGCTGCAGATTGTTTCGACACAGTTATCTCAAAGATACTGGTTAATTTTAATCCCTGAAGGAGGAGTACTGGTGATGTATGCGGTCTTCAACATGTATCACTCAATTCAGTATTTAATGTTTCCATCAGAAACATAATTGGTGCTATAGCTGGGTGAATTTTTTTAAAAATTGAAATGTTAAGGGTGAAATCAAACCCTGAAGAAATATAAGGCAGATTTGTACAGTGAGTTTTGCCCTTTCTCCTCCTCCTCACTGCAACCTACTGGCTTGAAGGTCTCTCCAGAGGGTTAGAGTGAACTGTTGAACAGTGTGAACAGCATTGTTTAGGACAACATTGAGAAGAAGGAATTGTTTGCCTTTGGGAAGTTTGTGTGATGGGGTGCATGATTCCTCCAGGTGATTTGGGCCATTTCTGCCTATCCACTACAATGGCATAAGACACACAGCAGGAGCTGCTGCATAGGACACACACTGGATAAGGTTTTTGGTGGATGTGGTAGGGGACTGTAATACTTGATTGATACATCATGATTGATTTTACCATGGCAATGTTAATATATATTAATTTATTCAGAAGTAAGTCCAATCCAATTGTGTTTCATAGCACTTTCTCAATACAATTGCATTATAAAATACAGTGTTGCATTGTAAGAAAGGCTGATTTCCTTTCTTGCATTTTGTTTTAAATTTTAAATGCTAACATATACAAATATGTGGTAATGTAGTATTTCCAATATATTACAGTCAGTATACCAAAAGAATGAGAAATGCTAAAGAAGAAGGAAGTTACCTCTTAGTGTATATCATAACCAAAGATTTCTATACAGTATTTGATTGCAGAAACGTGAATTTTTTAAAATGTATTTTTCATTTGTTTTGCAAGCAGAAAATGACTACTGCTAACAAAACACCTCCTGGTGCAGATCCAAAGCAACTGGAAAGGACTGGAACTGTTCGAGAAATAGGATCACAAGCCGTGTGGTCACTTTCATCTTGTAAACCAGGTAGTTCACACAAACAAATTCCATACATCTTGACTGAATTGTCTATGTGCTACTTTAATAGAAAGGGTTCTAGTATAATGGTTCTCAACATTTCATTTTTTAGATATTTAGCCTAAGGGATTTTAGAATTTGAAGTTCAAAAGATTAGAAAAGTGAAAGGTTGAGAAACATTGTTGTAATTTGAGGTGCCAGAATGAAAACTGGAGACATCTCTTGGACCCTTCATGGTTGTGTAAATGGCAATTTCTGCAGTTTTGCTTTTCACATAATCATGTAAGAAGCAACTGCTGAAATTCTCTCCTCTTCACAACCATTTTAGGTGCAAGAGCCTTCTTACTGTAGCAGCCATAGTAATATTGAGTACACTATGTTCCTAAGTGCAGAGTTGGGGCCTCCAGATCATACTATAGGTAACATTACTACTATGTTTGTAACATTTGTAGTACAGAAATGCAGTGGTGAGAGTTGCATGATACTTTTTGTTCACACTAGGCTTTGGTGTGGACCAGTTACGAGACGATAATCTAGAAACCTACTGGCAGTCTGATGGATCACAGCCTCATTTGGTGAACATCCAATTCAGGTATTAAAAATCAATGCACAAATGTATAACATGGAGCTGCAATTACTACTTATATTAGAATTTGGAAGGTGTGGCTGCAGAAGGAATGCATTATTATTTTGGTTAGGGGAACTCAAAGCAGTTAAATTGAAGGAGTTCTAGTAATTATCTTCTATTAAACAGTTGTTTATAGTACTGTCCCACAATTTTGATACTTGAAAATAAATCTGCTATAATTTGGTTTATGCTATTTAGCTTATTTAAATTTGCAACAATTAAAGTCTCAAAAACACTTTTGGGAAGCCTGAATTTATTTCAGAGATAATAAATGGATAAATTAATATTAAATTATTTTACTGGCAAACATCCACAACAACTCCCTTTCTCATTAGTTTTGGATTTTTTTTTTAAATCAGGAGCACTGGGGGAAGCCTTTAGGCCCTCTGGGTTTGTGGAAATTGCTTGCATGTGTTGCAAGTCTTTAGTTATTTCATCTTTTTTCTTCCAGAAGAAAAACAACTGTGAAGACACTGTGTATTTATGCAGATTATAAATCAGATGAGAGCTACACCCCAAGCAAGATCTCTGTCAGAGTTGGAAACAACTTCCATAATCTACAAGAAATTCGGGTAAATGTGTTTTGCTCTTTAAAACATTACTCCGGGTTAGCCATTTTGAGATAGAGATTGGATGCGGTCTGTTTCATAATGCTTGTTTATAGTGTATGAAATTCATTCAGTACAAATTAGAAAGCTAAAAATAAAATTAAAACATTAAAAACATTAACATGGCTAAGATTGAAAGAGGAATCAAGATGCAGAGCTCCGAAAAGTACCTGTTTTTGGACTACAACTTGGTGGAGACCCTTGGAGTTGTAGCCCAAAAAATAATTTTTGTTGGGCTACAATTCTGATGAACTCAAGCTGGCACAAGCCAGCACAGCCAGTGGTCTAGAGGCAAGAAACGTGCACTGGCACAGTGAATTTTTTACTTTCCCTTTAGTTTTCTAATATCCACCTTATATCATAAATTGCTTTTGAAGCTTCATCTTTTTTAATTCAGAAGGAGTTTATCATGAGAGGCAGCTGTTTGAGAAAAAGTGAGGCCAATTTCTTGCTAAGAAGTGTTATGCTTTTATAAGTAAGCTACATCAGACGTTTTACAATGAGAAACTCAAATATCTGAGGGGTTTTCTATCTCTGTGATGGTATTGAAAATGAGAAATCATTTTTATCAGTGAAAAAGCACTTCCTATCTTGTATGTCGTTAGATTGCTTAAAACCCATAGAAGTTAGTTTCATGAGTAACGTACTTTTGAAGCATGGAGTCCTGATTGTTAAACCAGATTTTCACCTTATGCTCAAATAAACATTCAGCCTCAAAACATGTCAGACATCTACAGATACAACTGTGTTAGAAAAGAGAGCCTCTCATATTAGACAAAACTTGGAAAAAATTGTCTTTACCATCATCACTTTTCTTCTCCTGTATGATTTTTAACCTCTTTGTCTGATGAAGGAGTTAGTGAACCTTTTAAAGCATGCATGATGTCTTTTGCGCTTTTTAGTTCGTCCAATAAAGGTATCATTGTTTTGTGGATTTTGTATTTTGTTGCAATATGATCTTCCAATAAAAATACTGCTATCTGACAAAAAATATAAAGGGTAGAATATTCAGCACATCTCAAGTTTTGTCCTTTTATCTTTTTTTCATTCATTGTCCACTAGATGTCATTGTTGCCTTTAAATACAACTTTTGGATTCATGTTCTACAATCTACTCCACCAGTAATAAATGGTTATACTTTTGTAATAGTATGTTGTTCATTTACATATAGCCTTAATAATTTGGGAGGTGAAGGAAAAAATCTGAAAGTGTCTACTGTTCAGGCCACCCTTGTGTGTGTGTGTGCACACATGCTTTTTGACTGTATGCTTCAGAGACCAATTTTAGCCTTGACATTGTCTTTCAAATTCATGCTAGTATGGAGTAATATTTTTCCTAATTTTTTTTCACAGATCATATTATTTTCCTTACTATAGCAATGGCCTGTAATTTAAAGTTAAATTAAGAAGAATGGCCTATTAACTCATGACACTTCTTATACCCTGATAGTTTGGTAGGTTGTAAGTGTCTGCTTGATTACATGCATGGATGGTAAGTTTCTGCATATTTAAGATAGTACACATGAAATAATGTAGCTCTTTTCATCTCTAAAGAACTGTATAACAACAAAAACACCTCTCAACCCCTGGTTTGTACATTCTCTGATTTGTACTCAATTTAGGGTGCATCTGAACTGTAAAGTAATGCAGTTTGACACCACTTCAAGTGCTGTAGCTCCATCTTATGGAATTCTCGAATCTGTAATTCTGTAAGGTCTTTAGCCTTCTGTGCTAAATAGTGCTGGTGCCTGACAGAACTACAAATCCCAGGACTCTGTACGATGGAACAAGTCTTGCCAAATTGCATTATTTCTAAAGTGTAGATGCACCCTTAATCTTGGGGTGAGGTGACTGATAAATCTAGGTTCTCCAAGGTTCTGAGCAGATAGCTTTGTTTAGAAATAGAATAGGCAAACCTATGGCACGTGAACCCATTTTTGAGGGCACACACGGAGACAGGAGGGTGGAGGAAGAGTAGGAACAGGTGTACGCCCATTCCTCCTCTTTCCTCCTCCCAACCTCCTGTGCCTTTAGCTGTCTCCAGGAAAGTCCCACCCCTGGAAAATGGAAGTCCCCCCTCCTGACACCCAGTGTGGGAATGCCTTTGAGTTTGGGCACTCAGTCTCTACAAGGTTTGTCATCACTGGAATAGAGAATCTTCATGTGAAAACATATCCCACAGTGCCCATTAACAATTTTATTGTAATTTTTTTAAAAGCCACTATTTTCTATGTAAATCACTTTGAGACCTTTGAGTTGAACAGTGGTACAGTGGCCCTTCTTATACATGGATTCAAGCATCCACGGTTTGAAAATATTCAAAAAAAAGTATAAATTTCAAATATGAAACCTTGCTTTTCCATTTTTATAAGGGACACCATTTTGCTATGTCATTATATTTATTGGGACTTGAGCATACATGGATTTTGTTATACACGGGGGATTTTGAAACCAAACCCCAGCGTCCACTTTATAAATAAATAGTACTGTGTTTTACTCCTGTCAAGGAGCACCTGGAAGGTTTGGAACAAGCCAAAGAGCTATAACTGTGGTCTCATTGGAACATAATATATGGTATTGGTGAGTCCTTCAGTGTTCAGCTAAATGTAACTTAATACATCTTTTCCCCCTTTTTCTAGGAAATCAGACACTTGTACATGTGGGGATAAAAAGTGGTATTGCAAACACAACAATCTGAGAGACCTATCCAACATACAGTCCTCCCTCCATTCTCGCGGTCTTTGGACCCACTTCCCTCGCTTATGCATGAGGAACGGATGGAGGGGAGAATGAATGGGGTATCTGTAGTGTGCGTCTGCACACCCTGATGCACCCGTGCCTGTATTCAAGCCAGTGGGGCTTGAATATAGTCGAAACTCCGTTTTCGCGAAGGGGTCAGGAACAGATCCCCTGTGAAAAAGGAATGGCAACTGTATATTTCTTAGAGCCAGATAAAATCAAAGAACTGTAGTGCAGTTTGGGAGGTAGCCAGGATTACCTGCCTCTGTCATAAAATATCCGCTCACTAAATTCTTTAAAAGAAATGTTTATGTAATTTCATGAGCATCAAGTGTTGGGATTTAGTGGGGCTTCTTAAATGTTTTGATTTGTTGATTTAAAAAACACAAATGAACAAACCAAACTCTGGTGCAGTCAGAAGAATCAGACAATGTTGTCGTCCAAAGCAATGTGACATTGAGCTGTTCCTGCCTTCTACACCTAGTGTCAAAAACCATAGCACTGCTTTTCAGATAGTGAGTGCTGACACATCTGTCTCTTCATAACCCTTTGCTCTTTCCAAAACAATTCAAATAACTACCCAAGGCGTTCAGAACTGGACCAGCCAGTCTAGCCTAATGTTTAAGGGCCAGGAGAAGTACTGGATAATTCTTTTTATGGTTTGCAATGGCACTGATGGTAGGTTTTCCTAGCCTAGGAAAATGTGATGCTGTAAGGATATTTTCTTACTTTCCTCATCATCTTGGGGTACTCATCACTCTAAGTGATGAATAGCAAGTTGCTCCTGTGAACTGTAGCCAACTCTTTCTGTAATGATGACACAGTGGTGACGTTTCCTGCATGCAGTATCTAGGCAATGTTTTGTGAGTAATTTAATTGTTGATTACTCCACAAGCATACTCTTACCTTGCTTACTGCTAGTTTTCAGAGTTATTTTATTTATTGAAATGACACAAATATTTTATTTCAGATTTTCATATTAAAATATTTGGACATGTATCCTCTTTTTGATGTAGAGTCCCTTAATGCTGGTCGAGTATTCGGGGGGGGGGGGGACTCTTGGACCTTGTAGAAAAGAGAGGAGGAAGGTCAGATTCTCTCCCCTACACAGGCATATCTGTGCATCTCACTTTAGTATTCAAAGTTGCAGAACATATTTTAACAATATCCTTTTTCCTGTTTCCCAAATCAAATAAAGTACAGTACCCACGTAGATGTTCTCTCTGCTCTTGATTCCTCTGAGTGCATAACCCTAAAGACTGTGCAACAAATTCAACTTGACCATTCTGCCTTTGACATGTTTTTTTTAACTGTAACACTATGCTTCTCTTCTCCCCTACGCCACATGACAAGCTGTCTTTTTGAAACTTAAGCAAACTGCAGAGGGGTGGGTCCTATTTGAAATTATTTCTCAAGTTATAATTTCCAAGATTATTTAGTCCAGTGGTTCTCAACCTTTGGTCTGCCACACATTTTGAACACCAGCTCCCAGAACTGCTGATCATTGTGTAAGCTGCCTGGATCATAGAATGATGATGATGATGATGATGATGATGATGATAATAGGATTTATTTATATGCCGCCCAATCACTGGGAATCCGGGCGGCTTACAACAGAGGGGATAATAGACAGTTCCCTGCCCTCAGGCTTACAATCTAAAAAGACATGACACATAATAGAGTTGGAAGAAACCGCAAGGGCCATCCAGTCCAACCCTCTGCCATGCAGGAAATCACAATCAAAGCATCCCTGACAGATGGCCATCCAGCCTCTGTTTAAAGACCTCCAAGGAGGGAGATTCCACTACACTCCGAGGGACTGTGTTCCACTGTCAGACAGCCCTTACTGTCAGGAAGTTCTTCCTAATGTTGAGGTGGAATCTCTTTTGCTTTAGTTTGCATCCATTGTTCCAGGTCCTAGTTTCTGGAGCAGCAGAAAACAAGCTTGCTCCCTCCTCAATATGACATCCCTTCAAATATTTAAACAGGGCTATCATATCACCTCTTAACCTTCTCTTCTCCAGGCTAAACATCCCCAGCTCCCTAAGTTGTTCCTCGTAGGGCATGGCTTCCAGACCCTTCACCATTTTAGTTGCTCTTCTTTGGACATGCTCCAGTTTCTCCACAACCTTTTTAAATTGTAGTGCCCAGAACTGGACACAATATTCCAGTTGGGGCCTGACCAGAGCAGAATATAGTGGCACTGTTACTTCCCTTGATCTAGACACTATACTTTTATTGATGCAGCCTAAAATTGCATTGGCCTTTTTAGCTGCTGCATCGCACTGTTGACTCATGTTCAACTTGTGGTCTACTTGGACTCCCAGATCCCTTTCACATGTAGTTTCATTCAGCCAGGTGTCGCCCATCCTATATCTATGCATTTCATTTTTCCGCCCTAAGTGCAGTATCTTACATTTCTCTGTATTGAATTTCATTTTGTTAGCTTAACTTTGGAGTTGAAGTCCAACGCCTTTGGAGGGCAAAAGTTTGATTTAGCCCATCAGGGAGAGATTGTTAACACAGTATTTTCCTTGATGTGCTAGATCTGTTCTACTCAAAGTGGTGTAGGTTCACAGAACCATCAGCTATTGGTCTGTGTCCAATTACCTGTATTCCTGGCACATTAGAGGCAAGCTGGGGCTGGAACGTGGAGACGAATTGCTGGTCAGCCATGTAAGATGCTTTGAGAGGCACTGTACTTGATGTCTATCTGTAGAAAACTGATTTTCAATTCATATATGTGGAAGACCAATAAGAATATCTTAAATTATACAATCCAGATTAAATTTATCTGCATTACCTTGTAAAAGAAAAAGAAAAGAAAAATCCTTGGATTTCAGAAATCAAAGTATGGTAGTGGAAGCCCAGAATCCTCTTGCATTCAGTGAAGTATTACTATTATTATTAAAATATTTTGCCCTACCCTTTATCAAAAGATCTCAGTATGGTATACAAGTGATGTTAATGCAAACACATTGAAAATAGTTTAAAACCATATGCGTTAGCATTTGAGATGAATTAATGAGGTCCCAAGGCTGTGCTGAACAGCTAAGTTTTCAATGAGCATGCAAATGAAACCAGCATTAGCTTCAACTGTGCTGCTGAAGAGAGAGCATTCCAAAACTGGGGTGTCAAGGCTGAGAAGGCCCTCTTAGATTTCCTTATACAGGGTATTGACCTCATTAGTACAATGCAGAGGATGGCCTACCCAGCAGACTTCAGTCCCCAGGCAGACACATAAAAGAAAGGTGCTCTCTCAAGTACTGAGGTCCTAAACCATTTAGGGCTTTAAATGTCATCACAGGCATCTTGAATTCAGACTGAAAGCATGTTGGAAGCCACTGCCATTATTTTAAGACTGCCATTATATGCTGTCTGTATAGTATTGTAGTCAACAATAGAGCTGCAACATTTTGCACTAACTGCAGCTTTCAAGTCTTTTTCAAGGGCAGCCCTGCATAGCTCTCTAATTGTAGACAGAATTGACTCATTATGAACTGATGTTTTACTGCAGAATGTACAACCTTTTCGGCCCTGAGGGCAGCATTTAGTTTTACTACACGTGTGTATATACACATATTCTCCCCATGTGTCCTTGCATCCCCTCCATCCCAGAGTACTGTTCATTGAAATTGTTTAGCCTGTGACTGCAGATGCCAGGAACAGCAACCCCCCTCCCATCACACAGCTGATGGACTGCGCTGAAGGGAAATTGGGTAGGGTCCCACAAGCTTCTAGAGACATACAAGTAGCAGCTGTTCTAGTAAGCTACATTTTAGTAATCTGGAGTATGAAGTTCATTTGGTTCTGAATGTACTAAACTGTTACTATTGTTTTTGTTGCTATGTGATACATCAGAGTGGCATGGTTCCAGTCTAGACTGTGTACAATCTACAATTCACAGAAAACTAATGAATTGGGGAATAGGGCCCTATAAATAAAAAGGTGACATATAAATGGCCTCTGGACAGCTGGTTAAGTTGAGTTAAGATATCTCCTGCCCTATCTTCTCTTCAGCGTTAACTATTCATATGACAGGATGAATCCAAATTAAGTCAAATGATGTCCATAGATGTCTGCTTTATATAGGACATTTGGGGCCTATTTTAGCTAGGGTCACATTTTCCTTGGCAGAATACATTTACAGCCTGTGAATGCTCCTGGACCCAGTTCTTCAACTGAAAGCTTAAGTTGTCAGCAGAAGCTTTTATCCACATTATCATATATACCAATGATGGCAAACGTTTTAGAGACAGAGTGCTCAAACAGCAACCGAAAACCCACTATTTATCACAAAGTGCCTTGTCCCTCTGGCTTTCTAGTAACAAACTCTGGCAAACTCTGTGCTGGGGCGCCACCACTGGTACAGTGGTACCCCGGGTTACGAATTTAATTCGTTCCGCGGCGCCGTTCGTAACCCGAAAGATTTCGCAACCCGAAACCGCTAGCGCTGGAAAGCCGCGGCTTTTAAATTTTGTGCCAAAAAGCGCCGAAACACACCAAAAAAATTTTCGTAACCCGAAAAATCTTTCGTTACCCGGAACAGTTTTTTCCAAGCTAACTTTTTCGTACCCCGGAAATTTCGTAACGCGATCAATTCGTATCCCGGGGTACCACTGTATATACTGACTGCTCATTCCTAGAGAATAGAGATGTTTCCATGAGCAACTCTGTCGTGGTAGCATATCTTTTACATGGGGCTATCCTGAAAAAATATAGCTACATCTACAGCTGACAATCCTTTTTGCCAGAGAGAAATTATGCATTACATACACAGGGATGCAGAAGCATACTTGTCAGTTCATTGCTGTAAAATCTTATTACTTGATGATCTGGGCAGAGTTCTTGTTGTCTACAGAGCCTGGAGAAGGACAGGAACTCCCTTTAATCTCCTGATTAAAGAGGCACTCAACAGCACTAAGATGTTAGAAATCACAGATATAAGCAGCCCCACAGCTTAGAACTGTGGAAGGATGAGTGAGTGAGGTCTCACCTCTACAGTTGTGTTAGACTTTGGAATTACTGCAGGTGCTTCAAAATTCAGTGTGACACTAGAGGTAAGAGACCACTGTTGTCCTTGTGGAGAAAAGCAGAGTTATTGGTATCCATAGATTATGGTTGGCTATTAAGACCAGTCAGAATCTATAGATCTTTCACACCTGTGTACGTGCTGGCACTAGGATAAGGATCCTAGTGCCGTTCTGAAAAAAGCAACAGAAACTAAACTGGTGTTTTCATATACTTACTTTGGTCCAGTTTATTTTATAGAACTGTGCTTTCTATACAATACAAGGCTGTTTCCTGTCCTGTCTCTTATGGCTCCTCAATGGAAGTACAGAAGTGTCTTGGCAATAACACCTGAGATGTCGACAGAAGTAGAGAGACATACATTCTTCCATTAATTAAGTTTTACAAAACTGTTTAAAGACTCATCTATCCCATAGGGCCTTCAGGTGACTGTGCTGTTTTTGTTGTATTAATTGTTCTTGTTTTAAAACTGGAACTCGTATAATAGAACTCATTTGGGGACTACTTTACCCAGTGCTTTTCCTTTTCCTCTTACATTGGGACTAACATTGCCCCATTTTTTCCTTGGGTCCTTGCCTCCTTCCACTCTCTGCCCACTTGGACCACCACTGACTTCTCTGCCTCATCATCGTCATCAGATCCCTCTACTGTTTGGACCTGTTTAGCTATATCCCATCTGTTAATGAGGCATCCCAAATTTGTTTTTATTTTCCCTAAATTTTAGATCACATATACTTGTTTTGTAGTGTCGTGTGTGTGTGTTCCTCAACTCCACCTTCATTTGCCCCTCTCCCTATACTGTTTTTTCCTGCTTCAGTCTTTGCTTCCATATCTCTTAACCACAAGAATCCTTCCTCTTTCGTTAGCTAGAGAGTTTTTAGCTACATGCCATGCAGATATGTATGTTGTGTCAGGAGTGCTGATGTGCCAAATCCACCTAGGACTGGGAAGTGGGGTATTAGTCTCCCTGCCATTGAGTGCGTCACTGAGTGCAACTTTTCCTTAGAGGAAACTTTGTGACTGTCTACTTCACATCAAGTAATTCATAGAACAGCTAATGTTGTAATCACTGAATAGGTATATACACTAGATATGTGCTTCAGTAGCACAGATCTTTTTACTTCATAATGAAAAAGCAACCGTAGCTATTTGCCTTGTGGTGTTCTTCCTGCTAGTTAAAATAGAGAAAAGGTCAGGTGCAGACATCTTTTTATTAACCTAGAAAATACCCCAAAGAAGGCCTTTGGGAGTCTTAAGAGCCTCGACAGAATGGCATCAAAGACCGGCATCGGGGCGGAGTGGGAGTGTGGCATCCACACAGCGCACACCCCGACTCTGCCCCCATGCTGGCGTGAACACTGCGTGCCCCACCACACTGCGGGCAGCATCATGGTGCTCCTCTTGCACTGCATCCAGATGACACAGCACCAAAGGAATGTTGAAAAGTCACAGAACCAGCAGCTATGGAGCCCTTTCTGCAGCGCAAAAAGGAGCTGCTTTTTACTGCTCCTTTTTGTGCTGTGGAAAGGCCAGATTGGGGCTGCAGCATGTAGCTGCTGTGGTCCCATTCCAGCACTGAAAGGGGTGGCCTATTCAACCCCTATGGCTGCATCCACACTGCAAAAATAATGCAGTTTGATACCACTTTGGCTCAGTGCTGTAGAATCCTGGGATTTGTAGTTTGTGTGAACCAGAGTTCTCTGACAGAGAAGGCTAAATATTATCACATAACTACAAATCCAGAATTTCATAGCATTGAGCCATGATAGTTAATGGTGGTGCCAAACTGCTTTATTTCTGTAGTACAGAGGCAGCCTGAGTCTTGGTTCCCTCTTTTCAGCCCCCAATCTTAAATTACATTGGATAGGGATACTTCCAGATAGTAACAGACATCAAAAATAATGTAAAGTTCCATAGGGAAGAAACATTTGGGGAATTCTGCTTTAAGTGAACAATTGCAGGTTTCATGAACATAGTCCTACCCCGTCAGTAATTTTTATGATAGAACTTTGCTTTCTGGCATTCAGAATGAGGTTGACAAAATGTTTAGCCAACAGTTGCATTAAGAGCTTTATTTATTTATTTATTCAATTTTAGTTGAGAAGGAAATGCTTTAAGAGTAACAGAATGAGTTGTGGCACAAGGTCTACTGTGTGGTTAAGAATGTTGGACTAGAACTGAACAGACACAAGATTCCTTTTTGTGAAGCTCATTGGGATAGTGAGACAGCCTGACCTACCTCAGGGGTTGATGTGAGGATAAAAATAGTGGTGGTGATGGGGGGGACGGGACTTGGGGGAAAGGTGGGACATAAATAAAATAAATAAATTACAACTCCCTTATGTGTTTAATTGGCTGTCCCTTAACATTTTGTGCTCCAGACTCCATAGAGATGCAAGATAAAGATGTTTCAAGAAAGTATTGAAGTAAGACAAGCTAAAATATAAAAAGAAAGACAGCTAGGAATTGCTCTTTTCTTTTAGGATCAATTTCAATAAATTATGTCAGTAAATTGTTTAGTTATTTATTAGCTGCAAATGGCAGTTCTGGGAGTTGCTGTCTCAAGAACTTTTTAGCATAACATTTAGAATTGTCAAAATATCAGATTTGTAACTGTTGTCTTTCCATAATCATTGATGTCTTGACTTTGTGCTGTAGTAGCTTGATCCATAATAATGAAAAAAAACTGGTTTTCTATGTTTCCAGTGTTGCCTTGGGAACAAAAATGACTACCTTGACATTATCCTTCATTTATGTTAAATATACATGTATGTAAAGTGTACGGTGCTTAAAGATTTTATGATACCTGCTGAGGAACTCCGATTGTGTGTAAACTGCATCATCCAAAAGAAAACTCCTTCTCAGATCTTCACATGTTTTCTCTTTGTATGTGTGCTTTCAGATTTTTTTTCTGTAATAAGAGCTTTTCCAGCTAAATTTCTGTAAGTTCAAGAAAACAGCTGCTTGAAATAAGTGCCTGCCCAGCAACGTCTGTGCCTCTTTAGGGACACCTACTTCACACTTTAGCACCCATTGGTCTTTATTAGCATCTCCATCTTTTTTGAGCTCATGGGCACATCTGGAATTTTTAAAAGATGGTGTGAGCAAAACTACAGAATAGCTCTTGTGAGAACTGAGGCCAGGGACAAAATGTTTGAAGCCTTCCGTTTGTCTATGTATATATGTATGTGTTCTATCTCTTCCTCATATCCACATGAAGATAAACAGAGAAAGAAAATTACAAGAGAGAAATCAGGGAAACTGGAAGGTTGGTTGGAAACAAAGAGAAGAGCCAGTGTGGCATAATGGTTTGAGTGCTGGACTACAGTTCTGGAGACCAGGGTTTGAATATTCGCTCCACCATGAAAACCCACCGGGTGACCTTGGGCAAGTCACACACTCTCAGTCCTTAGAAAACCCTGTGATGGGATCTCCTTAGAGTCACCGTAAGTCGGATGATTTGAGGGCAAGCAGCAACAATAAATAGAGCAATAGATTACATTGTGGGTGATAGGCCTCCTTCTTCCTCCATCCATTTTCCTGCAGGACATTGCCTCCTCACTCCCCTGCCACACAGTCAGTGGACTAATTGAACCATTCCCTTGTGTGAATGTGCCTTCAAGTTGCCTGTTGACTTATGGCTACCCATAGAAACCCATAGGTTTTCATAGCGTTTTCCTAGGCAAGGAATACTCAGGGATGATTTTGCCAGTTCCTTCTAAAATTCACTTATATAAGGAAAAGAAATAGCTTCATGGGCACCCCAGCATCTATTGGTGCCATTTGGGAAATTCCAGGTCTATTGTCATTTGGTTTGTTACAGAAATCAAAATGTTAATTTTGTTTATTTTGATACTTAATTTCAATAGAAAATAACCCAGCTGATGATTCGCCTTGGTATATATTTTGATGACAACATTTTGGCATTTTTTGGTAAATCCTAGTACACTGTAGTACCCCATGGTTTATTATAACTCATCTGGATAAGCCAATACCTGGGCAATCTTTGGCCTGCAGATGTACCCCCTCCATTCATCTTTGGCAGTGTAAACAAAATATGTTTGGACATCTTTCAACCAATCCAAGAAACTGTGTCACTTGCCAATTTGAATATCTTGTCTTGTTCTATAGTTGGTATCTTTTTTTGCAGTTCAGATGAACCAGGACATGCTTGATAATTAGAGGCTTCCTAGTTTAATTCTAGTGTATATGAAAGGAAGTGCAAAGTGTGTTTTTGACATCTTATTAAGTTGAAATACAATCACCTGAATTGGCCCTATATGTATGCTTTAGTAATTATCTTTGAATCATTCACTGTGATCTTAAAACCATCTGAATGAATGTGTTTACACTTTTAAGCCATTTGAAATTTTTTTAAGGTCCATAGGTTTCAGCTAGCTAAATCAATGCTTCTGTTGCAATCAGTAACCATAATCTACATAGAAGTTACCTTGTGCAACTCTCATTGTCTTTTGGTGTGCAAGAAGTGTTGCTGGGAATTGTATTTGTGATCTGCAAGGGAAGCTCAAATCAACTTGTGACACATTTGGAGGCTGGCATATTGCTTGTGGTTGTGATAAGACTAAATAGCATGGTAGCTTGTGGACATCCAGAAGTATCTATCTGCAGAGGGAACTGCATATTGTCATGGGTTTTGAATGTGCTCAATCAAACAATCTGTTGAGGTGTTGGGGAGAATGACCCATAGGTCGCTAGACTAATTGACCCTGTCACTATATAATAGAAACACTTTGCAAACAAAATTGCAAATGAAAAAAATTGCACAAGAAATTGGAGTATCCTCTAAGAACCCTGGAATGCTATGATTCAGTCATCAGAGAGGGATAGGAGATCAAGTACTGAATGTCTGCATATTAAATACTTGACTGAGTTTGCTGTTTTGGGGTGTGTGTGTGTATGTGTGAGTGAGAGAGAGAGAGAGAGAGAGAGAGAGAGAGAGAATTTATCTAAAAGCTTACATTTTCTGTGTAACTGCATTTTCAAATAAGTTGTTGAATTCGTTAGTACTGTACACTGGTACCTTCATTTGCCTTTGTTTCCTTGGTAATCTTTCTTATAATGCCCTGGTTTTTTGATAAAGAGTCAAGAATGTTTGGCTGATGACCAGACTGTGCTCTAATGAGGGTGGAGTATGTTTGTCATTTAGCAGTGATGTCTGATTTTTGTATTAGTGAGCTAATATCCTGAGCAATACATCTGGTTATACAAGAGCATATTCCCCAAAACATTTCAGCAATATGTTCTGATGGAATGCAGTTGCAATATATAGACGGCTTCTGTGTTCAAAACCCTGATATATCACAAGTGTCCACTTTATAAAAACTAGTTATGGTGACAGTGATGGTCTCATTTAAACTTTGAAAAAATAAGTTTAACATACATCTTCTGACATAGCACCTTTTTTAAAGAATGTATTCAACAAAATCATTCTCTAAGGCGTGATTTTGTCTGTTTAAATAATGTGAAATGTTAAACGTGTAAAGAAACTGCTTTGGTTTGGAAAAGAACAGTGGACACAACTATATTTAAATAAATTAAATATAGCTGGAAACATAAAAATAAATTCTGAGAATCTCAAAGATGATATGTTTGGATTCCTTCTATGCCACAGGGATGTGATTTTCTTCTTCTTCTTCTTCTTCCTCTTCTTCTTCTTCTTCTTTTTAAAAAAGCAATGAGCAAAATTGCACCTGATATTTTAAAATGATAATTTAGTTCGCTGGAAAGTTAGATTACAGATGGTGGCTTAAAAAAAAAAAGTCTCTTAGATTTGTAATGAGGGGGAAATGATGGTATGTTTCACCTAAAGTAAGAGAGACAATGTGTAATAAGGGATTTTGTGGTTTTACAGCTCAGTGCATGTGTTTGAAAGCTGTTCTCTCAGCATCGTGGGTGGCAGGTTATGCTACCATATAATGTATTGTAGTTGGCTCTCCACACTTGTCAGGGTTAGCGTTCAACCATTCGGAAAATTTTCCCATTGTTCTAGCATGTGAACCAAGACTGGCATTGAATTCCCAATAACTTGACCAAGGGGGGCGATGGAGAAATAGTTTAATTACAAAGTTTGAAATGTGATTACTTAGTTCATTGTCTTTCTATATTTCTATAAAATTTGAATTCTTAATCTGTGAACACAATCTGTTTACAGTTATGGTTGCTTGTTCAGCTTTACCACATTATAGAGCAGTTTCTAAGAGAAATTTTGTATATTCTCTTCTGTCTTTCTTCAGCATTGGCTCTCTCCATTTTCATCTTAAACATATTTGCTTTAGATGGACCATAGCTTTTGGCAGCTTTTGCATTTTTTAGCAAATAATACTGTTTCTAGCAAAGGTTGCAAGCGAGAAAAAAAACTTTGTGTGAGGTCCTTGTAAATTGAACCTTGGGAATGTTATGTTTCTGTATTTTCTCCTTTGTGCTTCTCCCCTATTCGTGTCATGGTTATAAATTATATAGTTTGAAATGAAGAATTAAGAACATTCTAAATAGATGCGGTGCAGCTTTCTGTCTTTATGTGTTTGGCTTTATTTTATCTTTACCTGTTGTTTTCAAGCCTGACACTCAGTGAAATAAGCAGTTATGGCACTAAAACTCCATTGTACCAGGGCTTAATCCAATAAAAACAGAAATACCGCCTGCAGAGTTGTATGCAGTGTGCTTGTGTGAACATCAATGTCTGCTGTTCACACACAATCCCCCCCTCCTTTTTTCGAATATTGGAGGGTGTACTGAGAGGTTTCTTTTGGCCCTTATGTTTTACTGGTTGTAGCGAATATTGTTAAGTTTGCTTTGGTAGGCTCACAAGATGTATTTCGCAGATGATCATTACTACATCAAAAAGGGAAAGAAACCAGTTGAGGTGAGGGAGTTGGGTAATGTAAATAACTCTTGTATCAAAAAAGAGGCACATGCTCTTCTATCCTGTATTTGTTTTTTCTGTCCTGCAAGGAGTAAAACTAAAGGAGTATGGACATATGTGTGCATGGTAGCAAAGGAAATGATAAATTTAAATATTGACATGTAACATGAGGATACAAACCTGGGGTTTCATTTGATGTTAAATGTGCCTTGGCTGCACAATACTTTTAAAACACAATGATTGCATACTGTACTGTAATTAATACCTAGTCTTGGCATTAGAGTGGTCTTTCTCACAATGTTTAGATAAGCCATATCCCATATTTGATCACATGGAATGTGCTTATCATTTCCAAGGAATTTTATGGGAAACATCATTTTAAAATGCGTCATTTTCATTTTTCTCTTTTATACCATTTAGAGCAGAGTTTTTCAAACTTTGGTCCTCCAGGTGTTTTGGACTTCAGCTCCCAGAAGCCCTAGCCAGTTCGACCAATAATCAGGAATTCTGGGACCAAAGTTTGGGAAACAATGATTTAGAGCAATTAAAGTGTGCTTTATTTAGAAAAGTTGGTAGCTGACTTGATTGTGTAGACATTGTGTAAAGTATGCCTAGATTAGTAGAAAATGAGGGGAAATATATAGAAAGTAGTCCGGTATACAGAAATATTCTGATCTCTTTGAAATAATGCTGCCCAGACATAGAAAGAAGAGACTAAAACTTTTGAAAACTGCTAATGAAGGTGAATATTCTTGCATGAATCTATAGTGCTATCCCTGCCCATACATACATTGAAACATCTCACATTCATCCTTTACACCATCATTTTCAGAACTTGGTAAATGGAAGAGATGACAGCAATTTTCTTTTGGCTACATCCTTTGTGAAATTTCAGTTTTCAACCAGCTCAAGAGATCTCTTTGTAAGACCAAAACTGTTGTCTCAAGCAGTGATTTGTGTTTCATTCTCACCAGTACAGTAGTTTAGTTATGTACTGACGCAGAATGCAGTTGGAAAAGCTAGTTTAAATACTATCAGTGCAGGGACATCTCTCTTATTCTCCCATTTATTGCATGCGCATGTTGTGTTGCAAATCTTCTTTGTCATAGCACTTGCTCAAATATTGATGCAAAACCATAGAAAACTGTTTTTCTGCTCTTTGCAAAGTGAATTTGTTCTCGTGGGAGAATTCACTGATCTTAAAACTTTTCATGTTTTTCATGACTGCAAGCACCTTCCATATTCTGTACAGGTGCACTCACCTTGTTTTGTGTTGTTCACAAGAAAATTTAACTTTTCCTCTATTCACCTGTATGGAAAAAAGAAAAATGTACATGAGAAAAATAAATCGTACAGGTTCTGGCCCCTGGTTTCATATTTCAGAGAGCAAAGGTAGCAATATACCTCCGAGAGTTTATTCTTCTAACATACCTGTAACAGTGTATTCTGTCTTGCCTATGGCCATATTTTCATGGAACTGGAAGTTCATATTCTGCAGATGCTACAAATGATGTGATATATTAGTGTACTTTGGTGTTCTCAGTGTTTTCATCTACTGTAATTGTAATATACTTTGATTGTGCAGATGTAGTAATGATTTAATACTATTGCTCTCTCTCTCTCTCTCTCTCTGTGTGTGTGTGTGTGTGTGTGTGTGTGTGTGTGTATGTGTGGTTTACCTGCTCATTTTATTCATGTTCAGGAAATCTGTCTAGACATTACAAATAATTTCAGAAGTAAATTATGCACTTATGTTTTGTATGTTCCTGCTCTCATTCCATTATGTAGGATAAAAACATGGCAAATTGAATTAGCAGAGAGTGGAAGTACAGAAAAGCTATTTTCTACCAGTTCTTGCAAACTTCTGGATGGAAAAGTAATGCTACATACTAGGAAATAATTAATTATTTTCTATTAGCATTTTGATATATTTCCAGTGCAGGACTTTTTCAAGGATGCTCATGTAAGGGGAGTTTCCTCTTTCACACCCCTCATGCCACCAAAAGCCTCCTCCTGGAAGGCCTGGGAGGTGAGCTGGGGCTCACAGTGGGAGTCAGGCATCCTAGAAAATCAATTGAAGGCCGCTTACAGTCTTAGAAACATTATCACAAAGGCATCCCAGTTCTGCAGATAGACAGATCTGTGTTAGCATGCCAGGTGGCTTGCATTGATGTAACCACAGTGACATCAGTTTAAGTTTATGTTAATGTGTGACCTGTGCAGAGCAAATAAAGCAAACCTGTGTTGGGTTACTACCTGTCAGTTTGAACAAGTAGTTGAGAGAAGATGAGTACAACAGACTGTGTCAGTATGTTTCCAGTTTTTCTGGCCCAGGACTGAATTTGAACGTCCAGTTTACAACACAAGGAAATATTTTTGATTTTTTCCCCACTACCCTTGCCATCCATCTCACATCTGTAGGGAGACCAGAAGTGTTCCTGTAACCTGAATAATTCTGCAGAAAGGGGGATTTTGGTGGGAGTCCTTCTTCTCACATCTGTGGAAGAAGCTATATTCTCTAAAATTACCTCCCTTATCCAAGTAAGAATAGGCAATCTCTCCTTCTTTGCATCTAGTTTGTTGCAGCTTTCTCTCTCCCCCTGTTTTTTTAAAGAAAAAAACCTCTCAATATCAAAATTGTAGGCATATCACCAGTACGACCCACTTTGGAGGACACCAATCTCAACCCACTAATTGAAGACTAATGTTCTAGGGAAGCTGGACAGTATCAGATATACTTGTTTAGATAATTCTTTTGTCTGTATGGAACAGTTTGTCTGCAGCCTTTGGCTGACAGAGTATAAAAGCAGTAGACTGGACATGCTGTCATTCTTAAACCAATCCAATGTGGCAATCATTTACAGAGATGTCGCATCTGCACAGTAAATAAATTAAATCATTGTATTGTATGAGGTATTGTCTAACATTTAGCCAATCGTGTGTGTCTTTCTATGTCTTCTGTAAATCCTGTTGTAAGCTATTGCATTAAGTACTGTATATTCATGTTTCATTCTTCCAAGTAGACCTGAACTGAATTGCCTAAATCTGCTGTTCAGATTTCAAGAAAAGTATTCCTCAGTTTAGGGATAGGGAAACCTTTGCCCTGAGGACCAGATTGTCATTTTTGGTGAGATTTTCAGGCTATGTGGCCATGTTCTAGAAGAGTTTATTTCTGATGTTTTGTGCAAAACTTGGATACCATACATGAAAGCCTTTGACTTCACACCAGATTGTCACTTAGGAAACCACCTGGAGACTGTGAGAGTACATATTAGGTGTGATTATCCCATATTCTCTCATAACATTCAGTCATACTTGGCCCAGTCATACACTTCCCATTCATACTTCTGCTCCCTTCCCTAACATGCTTGTACTCACATGATCTATCCAGATCAGCTGATGAAGTTGAGGGAATTTTTTCCACATTTCCCCTTTGCAGTGCTGAAGGAGTTCCTCACAGATCAGCAGCTGATCATAGAAGCATAGGATTGGAAAAGATTACAAGGGCCATCCAGTCCAACCTCCTGCCATGCAAGAATACACAATCTAAGCACGTCCAACAGATGGTCATCCAGCCTGTTAAAAAAAAAAAAAACAGAGAAGGAGACTCCACCATACATTGTTGGACAGCTCTTACTAAGATGTTCCTGATGTTTAGGTGGAATCTCCTCTCCTGCAATTTGAATCCATTGAAAACAAGCTTGCCCCATCCTCAATATGACATTCCTTCAAATATTTAAATATGGCTATCCCAAGTTAAGCATACCCAGCTCTCTAAATCGCTCATCGTAGGGCATGGTTTCCAGACCTTTTATCATTTGGGTTGCTGCCCTCTGGACTAGCTCCAGCTTCACAACATCCTTCTTGAATTGTGGTGACCAGAACTGGACACAGTATTCTACATGAGGTCTGACTAAAGCAGAATAGAGTGGTACTAGTACTTCCATCAGTTTAGACATTGTATATCTGTTGATGCAGCCTAGTACCATATTAGCATTTGGACTGCAGCATCACATTACCGACTCATGTTCAGCTTGTGGTCTGCTAAGACCTATATCTCTTTCACATGCACTGTTGTCTAGCCATGTGTCCCCCATCCTAAATTTCTGCATTTCATTATTTCTGCCTAATCAGAACTTTATGTTTCTCCCTGTTGTAATTAATTTTGTTAGTTTTGGCCCAGCCCTCTGATCTGTTAAGGTCATTTTGAATTCGGACCCTGTCCTCTGGGGTATTAGCTTGTTGTTGTTATGTGCCTCTAAGTAGTTTCTGACTTATGACAACCCTCAGGCTCCTAGTCTGGGTTTTTCTTGGCAAAGGTTGTTCAGAGGAGGCTTGCCATTGCCTTCCCCTGAGGCTGGGAGAGTGTGACTTGCCTAAGGTCACCCAATGGGTTTCATGGCTGAACTGAGAATGGAATCTGGGTCTCCAGAGTTATAGTCCAATATCCAGATCACTACGCCCCACTGGCTCAGGCTATCCCTCATAATTTGGTGTCATCTGCAAAATAGATATTCAGAGTTGCTAAGATATAGGAGATTTTCATTGGCAGAGGAGAGCATCTGAAGTCTGGGGAAGATGCTGGCTGGCTGCATGAAGAAACCTCATGAAGGCTGGATTTTGTTTTTGGGCCAGAGTTTCTCCTTGGCTGTCAGTTCTTTAGCAGTGTGCTTGAGGAGTGCCCCATATTATCTACTACTTACTATTTATTATTTAAATCATCCACACAGCTTGAGTATTTTAGCAAACACTCATTTTACATTAAGACAAAAAAAAAAGCTAAAGCAAATTGGTTATAATCTTCTAGCTCTAATACTGACCTTAAATTTACTGCCTCAAATACTGCCTCAAATTTTATTCGGAGTTTTATTAACTCTTTTGGGTGAAAGATCATCCCAATCACTTTGGTGAAACAAAAGCTCAAGAGGTAAACAAATTTCGCCAAATTGGAGTGATCAACCTGAGAAAATGAAAAATGAAGTGTTACTTCTCTTTATGTTGCTGAAGATGAAAGCAATAATCAATTGTTCTGAATAGTTTGACTTAATCTTTTGCTAGTATTAGGTTTCAGAAGGCATTGTGAGATGATCTAGAAAATCGTATGTTGGGTACAGAATCATAGTTTGGTGGAAATCCAATGTGATATAGACCAAATTATGGTTCAGAAAAAAAGTCACCCACCAGCCTTCCAAAGTACAATGAGTAGGAGAAACATGTACGTAGGACAAAGAAACCTTGAGAGTAAAGACCACAATTTCCTGCAATTTGTTTCAGACTCCTCTTTCAGTGCATCCAAGATTCCCTGGGCATTGTAATCTGACTTTATGTAATTGATCCTGCTTTGTTTATGCCATTGATCCTGCTTTGTTTTCTCTATCAGACACTTATTTGATAATAATGTGCATGACTATCACTCAGATCTTGGTGTATATGAAGGCTCTGTACTAGCACTCTTTCATATGAGAATAATAAGGCCTTGCTATGATGAAATAACAAAGCATGGAAATAGGATTTCACAGTTACTTACTTTTTATAGCTTCTCTGGCATTCTTCCCTCTCCTTAATTAAGAATAATAAATTGAAAAAAATCAGGTAGGCAGTTTCTTAAATATACTTAAACATTATATTGAACTATAGTTTTCCAGTCATTGATAGAAGTTGAAAGAGAAGATATCTTCAAAGACACATCAGGAAAATCATTTGTTGAATTAGACCTACAGTATGTGAATCGAAATGGTTTACTAGTCATGCCCTCCTTTGGGTGAAGTACTAGAGAAGGCAACTGAAGAAGGCTCTTGCATATTATCGGAGAGAGGCTGCTAAATGCTGTTAGATGTTCAAATTCTTTTTCTCGTACATTCTTATGACAATGATTATATGTAAGAATCTTAAGTATTACTCTTTGTAAAGGTATTCCTTTTTCTTTGAGTAAAGTGTGTCATGAATTAACTAGAATTGCCCACGTGCAGTGCAGTTTTGTATAGTTAACAGAATCTTTATTGGAGTGCTAGTCCTAGTAAATGGCAGACCCTTCTTCTTCTTGGCTTTACTTCACGAACGAAAATTCAGGAAGGATTCATCCGTGCTTTCTACAAGCGCGTTGATGACGTTGGATGTATCCTTCGAGCCTGTGCAATGGATTTTTCTGGTGGAGCGCAGCGTGCACAGAACTGGCCTCACCCTTTAAGCCAGAGGTTCAACTGCTGAGGCCTTGACAAGCATGGATGGTGGCAGTGAGGTCCTCTGGTCGTAGGTTTGAGTAGAGTTTCCTTCTCTTAGATGGTTGACCTTACAGGGTTAGACGAGTACCATCTGCCCGGGTTTGGGATTAGAGTTTTCCTTCTCCTAGGATGGTTGCCATAAGGCTAGAGAGCCCATCCTGCCCTTTGGCGCCCTTGATCAGACCCTTCAGTTGTGACCTGTCTGGCATTGGAGGCCCTACCAGTGGCTATTATACCACCGCCAGCATAGCTCACAACTTCATTAGGGTACGCAAGCTTCTCCCCCACACAGTCAGAGCATAGCTGGAGGGGAATAGGAGGCCGGAAGATGACAGTTAAGGAGGGAGGAGCAGACCCAGTGTACTAGTATTATGCAAGTCATAATGCATTTGATTGAACTTTCAGTTTCATTGATAACTGTGCATGAGTATTTGATATTCATCTGTCTTTTTTCTACCATGGGTAATTCCCAAGTGCTGTCTTCTTGCTTGCTTATATCTCTAATAGAGTCAGTTTGAGATCTGCCGAGTACTAACATTTAGAAGGCCTAGTGGTCTTCTGTTCTCTCTTAGAAAATGCAAATGTTGACTGTGGTAGTACTCCATATCTATTTATTTAAAATATGTTATACAGCACTTTTCCTTTTAAAAAACTTAAAAAAAACAATTTTATATAATAAGCTGATTTTGTCAAAGTCACTGTTTTCTTATTCTGCTTCAGTATGAGTTCTCAATGTTCTATGCTCTACAGCAGGGGTTCCCAAACTTTGGTCCTCCAGAGGTTTTGGACTGCAGCTCCCAGAATTCCTGGTTGTTGGCCAGGCTGGCTGGTGCTTTTGAGAATTGAAGTTCAAAATATCTGGCGGAATAAAGTTTGAGGAACACTACAGTGTTAGGTTTCATGATACAGTAAAAATTTTCTATGATTCTTTGTGTGTGTGTGTGTGTGTGTGTGTGTGTGTGTGTGTAATATTTATTTATTTTACAATCAACTGATCAAACACCAACAAACAGTTTCATGGTAACAGTTACATGGATTTGTAACTGGTTGACCGGCCGAACGCAAAGGGTGCTCAACAATGGCTCCTTTTCATCCTGGAGAGAAGTGACCAGTGGGGTCCCACAGGGCTCTGTCCTGGGCCCAGTGCTATTCAACATTTTTATCAGTGACCTGGATGACAGAATTGGGAGCATACTTATCAAATTTGCAGATGACACCAAATTAGGAGGAATAGCTAATACCTCAGAGGACAGGATCAAGATTCAGAATGACCTGAATAGACTAAAAAGCTGGGCCAAAGGTAACAAAATGAAATTCAACATGGAGAAATGTGAAGTATTGCACTTAGGGTGGAAAAATAAAATACACAAATATAGGATTGGGGACACCTGGCTGAATGAAACTACGAGTGAAAGGGATCTAGGAGTCCAAGTAGACCACAAGTTGAACATGAGTGAACAGTGTGATGCGGCAACTAAAAAGGCCAATGCAATTTTAGGCTGCATCAATAGAAGTATAGTGTCTAGATCAAGAGAAGTAATAGTGCCACTGTATTCTGCTTTGGTCAAGCCCCATCTAGAATATTGTGTCCAGTTCTGGGCGCCACAATTCAGAAAGGACATTGAGAAACTGGAGCGTGTCCAAAGGAGGGCGACTAAAATGGTGAAGGGTCTGGAAACCATGTCCTATGAGGAACGACTTAGGGAGCTGGGGATGTTTAGCCTGTAGAAAAGAAGGTTAAGAGGTGATATGATAGCCCTGTTTAAATATTTGAAGGGATGTCATGTTGAGAAGGGAGCAAGCTTATTTTCTGCTGCTCCAGAGAACAGAAGCCGGAACAATGGAGCAAGCTACAGAAAAAGAGATTCCACCTCAACATGAGGAGGAACTTCCTGACAGTAAGGGCTGTTCGACAGTGGAATGCACTCCCTCGGAGGGTGATAGAGTCTCCTTCCTTGGAGGTCTTTAATCAGAGGCTGGATGGCCATCTGTCAGGGATGCTTTGGTTTGGATTTCCTGCATGGCAGGGGGTTGGACTGGATGGCCCTAGTGGTCTCTTCCAACTCTACGATTCTATGATTCTATGAAACATCAATCAGCAGATGTCACAATAAATCATCAAATTGTAAGAGTAGGTAATAGTTAAGGTTTCACTTATAAAATTATATTAAAAAGAAAAGAAATAAAATTTAGAAGTATATAATCATTATAAATCTGTATATTTTAAAGACAGATCAAATGTTTCCTCTTTCTGCAAAAGGTACTGGAGAAGGAAACAAGAAGAAATGGAGTGAATAGCATAGTCATTCATAGCATTGCTGGTATAATGGCGGTGTAGCAGTGAATTATAATGGCGTAATTGTGTAAGATAATTTCATCTAGAATTCAAAGATACAATATATGCATAGTGGGAGGAGAAATACCACATAATCATGCCTTAGCTTGTTTTCTTCACTACTGCATATGCATTGCTAGGCAAACATGTCTCATCTTTAACTGATTTTTAGTTGGATTTTTGAATTCCTTACCTATTTCTTTGGCTTAGATAATTTTTCATACTCTTGTTGTCTGAAGCCTATCATTAATATTTCTTGAATGTGCTAATGAGAGGGATGAAGCACCTTGATTAACTTTGGTGGAGGGAAAATTCACAAAAATCATACAAAGGTATTATTATTATTATTATTATTATTATTATTATTATTATTATTATTATTTCATTTATATCCTGCCATTCTTCTAGTAATGAGACTCAGGGGAGCTACTCATGAAAGGCAGCTTTACTCAGTTTTCAGGAATCTCTCCTATACCCTCATTCAGAAGAGTTCCTAGATCCTTTGTGTAACACTTGAGGGGAGCACTGGAGTAATTGCTATGGGTAGGAGGAACAGAAATCAATTTCTGCAAGTCCAATTGCATGCTCTTAAACCTGGATGTTACTCATTTTCATTTTTAATTCCCAATTATTCCAACATTGCAAATGGCTGTCACTATAAAACTTTATTAGAATATGTCCAGGGGTGCTCTCCTGAGGCTAAGTCATTTCCCCCCTGGTGGTGGTCTTCTCTATATGTTCCTCATACTAAAATTTATATTGAAATAGAGTTTTCATCTTTGGCATTTATTTGGGGCTGGCCTGTCTTCCTGGAGACTCTTTAGGAATGTCTGTTTTAGCTTCTTGAGTGAATAGAAAGCTCTTCTGACCTAATGGACTGAAGTAAGCCATGTCTTGACCATTTACAGGAGGTGACTGATGGTGGCCACACAGTCACCTCCCTAGGTGGTCGTTGCTTCACTAGGGCAAATGAGCCTGCCTTTTCACAGTGAGCTCTTTGACCGAACTTACTTCTGCATTTCTTGTAAAGTTTTTCTTGTGGTGTCCCTCCTTTTGACTCACTTGGAATTTCTGAAGTTTCTCTTGGATATGCTTCACTTTTTAGCTGGAACTGGTGCATCATTGCTATTAACTTGTTCTCTTCCTTCCTAAGCGAAGAGGTGGCAGGCACCCAAAATCTGCTACTTCATGTGTTGACAGTTCCAGTTTTGGAATTACATAGCAGCCTGTTGAAGCTCAGTATTTGTAGTTATGTTGTGGTGCATGGGAAACATGGACAGGGAAAGTGAATTTCATGATAGTGTTGTTCTTTCTTTAAAGCTGTTATGAAGAGCTCCATTTGTGGTATCAGACAAATGCTACAAAGCAAGGAAGAGGGCATGTTTCAGCTGGATGCTTGCCACAGTATGTTGCACAAATTAACAAATCAAAATGGTTGTCTTTAGAGAGAGCTTCTCAGTCCAGCACTGAAAAGTGACATACTTGATTAAAATATCTCTTAAATAAAGTTCTGGTAAAAACTTGAAGTGCTAAGTTGTTCTTTTTCAAATTCAAACTGCATATATTCTGCATTAAAAAAAAACTATGTAGTCAGAGAAGGAAGTAGACTGAAAGTTGTGGAGCTGAAAATACAACAGCAGCTGTGGCAGTGGAGGATCGGGCAATGAAGGCACAGTGTAGAGAAGATGAGAAGAAAGAAGGAGGGATTATGGTATAATTTGGAAGTGATGATCAAAAAGTATTTATGTTATTGCTGAGGAATGCTGAATTAAAAACATACAAGAGGTTGCCAGAGTTCAAGGGACTGACAACTATTAAAGCTTGCACAATCTTTGCTGATTAGATGGTCCCAGATCCATGAATGCAGACCATAATGCAGATCATTAAGAGACTTGGTGAGATCAACAAGATTGCTGATTTCACTATGCAGGCCTTATACTCTGGCTACCAAGGCTGTCTTAATATTCAGGCCTAGAGCCAGATCGAAAGGATTTATAAATACATATGGGAGTGGGGACAAGGGCTTGTCACTGTTGGAAAAATATTGGTACCATTATCTAAATTTGTTTGCATATATTTTTAGGAAAATGGCCAGACTGACTGACTGACTTCCTTCCCTCCATCCTTTTACTCATGTTCCATTCAACCAGCTGAGATTATGGACAGACAGACAGACCTCCCCTTGCTATTTTATTCTTGCAACCCAGGAGTCACTGGCCTAAAGTGACACAGCAAATGATTGGACATTTGATCCTGGGTGTCCCCATTCCTAGTCCAATACATCCTAGCCCAATATAGTCTTCATTTCTAATCCATTATAGTAATTACTACACCACAAGGGCTTTAATTATAGTTGAGAGGCTAACTACATTATGGGGAATGGATGAATGCTGTCAAACCATCTTTTCTCTCTCATGCTTTGGCTCAGAAAATAAATATGTATTGTTCCATCATTATATTTGGCATTTTCTTGCTTCTTGCAAGCGTCAGCTAATAGAAAAATCTCCAACATGATGTCACGTTGTAGGTTTGATGGGAAAAAAATATCTGGGAGATTCATGAAGGCATGAATTGGTTGCCAGTAATGGTAAGAATCAAGCAAATTTTTTGGTAGAAGGGGTCTGATGGCTGTCTCATTCAGTGAGGACATGGTTAAATATAGGACAGTTTGCTGGTTTTTACGTTTCCTTAAGTCTTGAGGACAACAAGGAATAGAAGAAGGAATATGTTAAAGCAAGGATAAGAGTTGGTTGAATATAGGACTGTAGACACCTAGATTTCTTGCTGACATGTTTATTTATGTCTATTTATTTATGTCTATGTACGTATGACATGTTCAAGAGCCAGCATGGTGTAGTGGTTTGAGTGTTCGACTATGACTCTGGAGACCAGGGTTCTAATCCTTGCTCAGCTGTGGAATCCCTTGGGCAAGTCATATTCTCTCAGCCTCAGAGGAGGGCAAATGCAAACTCCCTCTGAACAAATCTTGCCAACAAAACCCTGTGATAGTTTTGCCTTAGGGATGCCATACGTTGGAAATTATATGAAGGCACACAACAATTCTGTATAAATCTGTATTCTCCATTTCTGCCCATATCTTTTTGTTTTGGATAGGTTGACTCAATTGCTTATGCAACTGAGTGATACTTTTATTACTGAATTTTATTCTAAGTATTTCTTCCTCCTTTCTCCTTTTCTTCTCCAGCAACTTGAATTAGTGGAACCAAGTGGTTGGATTCATGTTCCTTTAACCGATACTCACAAGAAACCTATACGCACTTTCATGATTCAGATTGCTGTTTTAGCCAATCATCAAAATGGAAGAGACACTCATATGCGACAAATTAAAGTCTATACACCAGTGGAAGAAAGTTCTATTGGTAAATTTCCTAGATGTACAACAATTGATTTTATGATGTATCGCTCAATCAGGTAAACAAACAATATTTTTGTACTTTAATTATGCTATTGTATTTTTGTGTAATTTAAAATAAAGTGTGAAAAACTATTACCTTATCTTACTGCTTTGTTTTGTTGGACAGAATCATAGGTATAATTTTTTTTAAATAAACAACTTGCTTTTCTGTTGTTGTTTGATAATTATCTATTACTATTTTTATTGTATTGGGTTGGGGGCCCTCCAATGTGTCAATTTAAATTTTGTTTACATAATGTTCCTCAAATATACAAAGAAATTCATGAAAAAATTAACAAACCAGGTAAGGTGACTGTGCCTCATGGAGTATTGCAGTATGCACTGAACCATTCTAAGAAGATTACAAGACAATTTGAAGGAAGATTGTTTGTTTTCTCTTATACATAAGGAGGATATATTTTTTTAAAAAAATCATTATCATATGAAGAATCATACTTGGCCAACTCTCTTTAATACAGATGCAGGTTTCTAGAAAGCCACAACCAGAGGAGTAGCCCTTTCATAGAACCTGGAAGAGAGGTGCTGACTTGGCTAGAACCTGTAGTACAAAAAAGTAACTGTTTCAAGCTCTGTTCTTTGCCTATAATGTCTCAGTGTCATTGGCATATACTGTATTGACATACAGTCTCTTAATCTGATGGTTTCATTTAGCTAACAAGGCCAGTAGTTCATTCTGAATGTGTCTCATTCTCCTTTGATACCACATAAGTCATTATTATTATTATTATTATTATTATTATTGGCGGGATACAGACCACCCAAAAAGGGCGGTCTCCTGCCACCCTGGTTTGCTCTGCGAGGGAGCCGCAGTGGCCAAACTGCGCAGCTCCGTCACAGAACAAAAAGAACCCACAAAAAGCAGGTTCTTCTTGCGGCGTGCTTGTGACGCTGCAATGCGCCAATGGCGCACTTGCGGCATCACAAGCGCGCCAGGACGTGCGGACGCTAGGCCTCCGTCACGTCAAAATGGCAGCGCCCATGTAGACAGGGCGCCTCCATTTTTCGCTCCCAGTACGTACTAAGTTTAGCCTAGTATGTACTAGGGTTAGGGAGCATGTGAATAGTGCGCGCTCCCTAACCCTACTCCCGCCACCGCCACGCTACAAAATGGAGGTATGTTTATTTTTATAGTGCAGTAAATGTACACAGCGCTATGCATACAAATAATCAAATCAATAAAAACAAAACCTGCCAATGGCATACAATCTACAAAATACATATAAAACAATAGGTAATAATATGAAATAGAATTGGTTAAAATAAGCAGGCAACAATTAAAAACAACATCAACTATCCAATCAAAAATCAGATATATAATCACACAGTGCCTGGGAATGCTTCCCTGAACAAGATAGTCTTCAACTCAGATTTAAAGGTGGTCAAAGAATTGATGACCCGTGTTCGTGGGGGAAGAAGGTTCCAGGAGTGAGGGGCAGCAAGTGAGAAGGGATGAATCCGAGACAGGGCAGTGGAGATCCTAGGCTGGGTTAGCAGACCTTGACTACTAGACCTTGACTATTAGTCAGTGACCATCACCATCACATCCTAGCTTTTATTTATTCAAACCACCTTTAAACCCCTTCTCAGCAGAAAAGGATCCCAGAAATGTTTACATCCATTAAAAAAAAAAGATACTGTCTCTTTCTGCAGATATAACATCCTTAAAAGGCATAATACAAAAGGGAGAAGAGGTTAGGAGAAAGGAGGTAAAGACTGATGCAAGTTCCTGTTCTTAAAGCTATACCATTCTTACAGTGACCAGCTGGAATGGCACCAGTTTTTAGAGCAAAAGAACAAGATGGAGTTGTTCTCTTAGCAGTTGTTCTCCTATTATATCCTGGCTTCTGGGAGAAACCCAACAGAGCTGGTCCCTTAGCAAAACCAATGGAATGGTCCTGCTTTCTAGCCAGTTCTGCAACCCATAATTCTCATTTTTTAAAAAATCTACAAAAAAATTACATAGTGACAATAAAGCTACAGTATAGCATATCAAACCAATATGATGTTCAGTGGCTTAAACCAACCTTAAAAGTCTTGACTAAAAAGATGTATTGGCAATCTGCCTCAAATAGGGAACCTCCAGGGTCTGCCATAAAGTGTTGGGAAATGAATTTAAATCTGTGGCAGAAAATTCTATAAACTGATCGTTTTGTCTTTTGATGGTCTGACCACACGGCCATTGGATTTCACCAGAAGAGGCTGAATATCTAGTCATACAAGAAAGACATTTTAAATCTCTGATGTGTCCTATTCAGTTGCCCTTTCTAAACTAAAGAGGTGCTTCCTCATAGGAGACGTGCTCTGATCATTAAGGTTTGTTTTAGAAGGGAGAGAAATAATTTTCATCACTGCCTTGCAATATAACAGTGATGGTAACCATCTTCGACTTCAGTGATTGTTGAATGCCAAGTACAAGGAATACAAAATATATTAGTTATATGAGTCTTTGTCCTCCAGAGTGATGGGAACATATGGTTCTCCAGAAGTTATTAGATTGTAACTCCTATCAGCTTAGTCTATGCTAGCTAGGACTACTTGAAATTTCACTTCAACATCATCTGGAAGATCATATGTTCCTCATCTCTTGCTCCCAGTTTAATGAGGTTTGGCAAAGCTTCTGCCAGTTTTAGCATTCCTACTTAACATTAGGCATGGACAGTTGAGGCTGGTGCCGGGCCAATTTTATGGCCATGAGACCTTTCAGAACTATACATGGACTACCCTAAAAAGGTGAGAAAAGAAGGGGAAAATTTAGAATGTTCACTTCAGGTTTTTAAAAATGGGGTTTGTTTGATATTTAACAGTGCAAAACAAAGGACTGCAGCTCATTTAAAAGGTGTATTAGAGGCCATTTTGGTCAAAAAAAGACTGGTCCTAGAAATCTGGAGAGGCTGAGGGTTACAAAACAGCTCTGGAATTACACTTTTCCCATTCCTGCTTTACATGGTACACCTAAGAGAGCTTGAGGCAGTTTGCCTGAGTTTCCCCCCATCCTGGAACCAGCACTTTTCTGCACCTCTCTAAAGAAATGCTGATAAAGAAAAGAAATGTTTGAATTTTTCTTGGTAGCTGTAGTCTATTTGTTTTTAAATTACAAGGCAATGCTGTGGTCTTGTGCAGTTTGTAGGTACAGGGGTACCCCGGGTTACGAAATTAATTCGTTCCGCCGCCGCTTTCGTAACCCGGAATACTTCGTAAGGCGAAAAAGCCATAGGCGCTAATGGGGAAAAGCTGCGATTTCGTGTGAAATAGCGCCGAAAAGCACCAAAATTTTTTTCGTAACCCGAAATAACCTTCGTAACCCAGAACAGTTTTTTTGAATGGATTTTTTTCGTAACCCGGAAATTTCGTAAGGCGGCGCATTCGTATCCCGGGGTACCAGTGTATTATGAAGTAAGCTTCTATCTTCACTATTGACAGCTACAGTTACTGACACCATTGCGTTTTACCACTGAAGTAAACCAGCCATAGGATAAACCAGCACTTGCAAGCATATGGCACATGGGTGGAAGATTAAATGCAATCCCTGCTACAGAACAGGACTAATCTTACAAAAGTCTTGTAGATATCTTTACGCAGGTAGTGGACACCATGATGTTTCTTTCATGAAGACAAATATACCAAATATACCTCCAGTGACAGTCAAATCTTAATTCTAGGGATTATCAGCATGTATTTAAATAAATATAAACTGTTTTTGATGTAGCTTCTCCTACTCTTCAACAAGGTGTTTTTATCTCCAGATTTTTTAGGAATTAATCTAAATTTGGTTATTTCATCTACTAAGGAAAACTGAAATGGGTTGTATTGTGTTTCTACTTAGCACCATTTTATCAAGTGGCCTTTCCATTGGCATGGGCACCAATTTAAATATTTAGGTGTCTGGATTTCCAAATCTATACAGTTAATGGTACATGAGGATCTAAACCTCAATTATCAGGATAAGTCAAGATGAACTCCTTGGTGGTGTCTTAAGAAAGCTGATCATTTCATTTTGTTCTTTTCCTTGGAATCAAGACTTTTGGTTGAGAAATAATAATAATAATAATAATAATAATTATTATTATTATTATTATTATTATTATTATTATTATTATTATTATTATTATTTATATACCGCCCTATGGCAAACCAATCCGGGCAGTTGACAACAGTAAAATATAAATTATAACAATTAAAAACACTTTATCCCTCCCCCCTTTAAGACAATATTAAACAGTATAACATATTAAAAACACAACATCAAGCATAAAAACAGCAATTAAAACCCTGATATCCCTCTGTTGATCCTCGACCATCACTGTGATGGGGCCACGGGAGGAATGAGGGAATCAGGGAACCTGGGCTGGGATGGTTAGTCTGGAGAAACTGCTTTTTAAAAAGTACTGTTGTAGTCAGAGTAGAGGAGTCTCAATTCAAAATGTATGATTTTACTCAAACACCTCCCCTGCAATATAATTAGGCTTTTAAAAAGCTTTAATTGGTACCACCGGGGATGGGGCATATGAATGTGTGTATACATAGGGGCATGTTAGAGTGAATGCAGGGGAATGTGTTGATTATGAGAATGCATTTTTGTCTATAAAAGAGAGAGGAGGTGTTCTTGGCAATTTCTTGCAGCCAACAGCTCTGACTTCTTGCATGAGTCTCTTGGAAATGCTCTCTGAATAGAAGCAGGACCATTGGGCTGAAAATGTTCCCCACACTTGGTTCAAATGAGTGACTGTATTTGTGTACCCTAATCGGTGGATAAAACCATGTCTTCATGTCCATGTCTTTCAGAAGCTAAACACGGTTGTGCCTGGTTAGCACTTGGAAGAGGGCTATCATGGAATACCAGGGATCTCTTGGTAGGGGCCAGTGCCAGACCCTACTGGGCTAGAAGGACCAATGGTCAGCTTTCTGTGTTCCTGTGAAGTGTCAGTAACATTTTGTTTTCACTTCAGAAATGCAGGCTTTATTTCAGTTCATTAAAATTTACTTGATCCTGGTTTATCTAGAAAAAATGAACATGAAGGCTTAAGAGGCTTGCTGATAGTATGAGTGTTCTAGTCTAGAATGAAGTCAAGATGCCTGTGCTGTTTGTAGTTCTCACAATAACCAGCTTTCACATTAAAATAATTTTTTAGTCCTAGTTCTTTTTGGTTTAGCTTCTAAATTTCATGAGCTCTCACTGCACTTAAACATTTCTCTGAAGTTTTTGAAATTAGGCCTTAATTTGCTCTGAGAAGTTGTGCTGTTAAATGCTTAAATACTTTGCTTCCTGAACATGGATTTCTGAATTGGAGTTTTGGTAACCTGAGTGTATGTGAAATAGTCTTATCAGCTGTATATTGGCAGTAGTTATGCTGAGGTTAACCCTTACTGATGCTAAAGTTAATGCATTACTATGATGTTGAAATCAAGAAGTATAACAAATATGTTTTCTCTTACAGAGTAAGGGGAGAAGAATGAGTGTTGCTTTTTTTCAAAAGACATCCAGAAACTCAAGCACTGGTATATCCACTGGTTGGGGGTTCACTAAAATTCAAATTATGTAACATTTGGCAGCATTAACTGAAATGGTAGGGAAGGTAGCAGGGCTTCCTGAGTCACAATGCAATTTTGGGTGGTTGTAAGCACAGAATGAACAATGATGTAAAATATGCTGAGTATGAAGTATATTTTAGCAAGTACATTTTAGCCTGTCTTCTCATGACAACAGCACACTGAACAGTGTATACTTACTGCCCCCTCCAAAAAGATTGTACATCAGATACAAGAATGATTTACTATCTATGACTTGCACCAATGTAGTTTTCAGTAACAAAGAAAGTTACAATCTTTGTGTATGAACACTCATCTTCACTTGTATTTCTGTTTTTTCTCCTTTGTATATTATCAGCATTCTTCTGAGAACTGTATAGGACTAAATGCCATCATATACTCCTAGGTGAGCATGTTTGATTGACTAAGCAGAAATACACTTGATCTCTTCACCTTTTTAAAGTGATTAAGTGCCTCAGTATCACAAAGTTATTAGGGTTTTCTAGGAAGCCTAGTACCTTTTGCCACCTAAGTAGCATATTCATGGGCAAGTAAGACAACCTTAGTGTTTCTGTGCTGTCACAATATATGGCCCTATTATTGCTTGTTACCCTTTAGAAATTCTTTAGAAATTCAGTGTGTCCTCTCTCTTCACATTGAATGTGACAAGGTGAGAAGACAAAAACAGATAACACTGCTTTCTGTAATGTATTTTATGTACAGTAGTTTATTACTTACTTTACTGTACCTTTTAATCCTCTGCTTCTAAATTTAATATGCCTGTTTCACATCTTTGATGACAAAGTTAAGTGAGGTCATTTGATGATAACTATGTCATGTTAATAAATAGATGGTAATCCACACATCAACTAAAGATCTCATTCCTATTCAACCTAGAGGAAATTTGATTCTAGGTCCCAGTGACTATGGGTTTGACCCACTTGGAGTGACTCTGCCTTTAGAAAATGTGTCTTTTTGGCACTGTTGTAAAAGAAATCTCAGGTAATCAGAATGAGAGAGACAGAAGCTTTTAAGCCATAAGGCCTGCTTATCATAAAGAATAACTTGGTAGCAAAGTAGTGCTTTTACACTAGCTGTTGCATTGGTAAGAGTTACACAGCCAATGATTTTTAGCATCCTGCTATAGTTACTCCCTCTTACCACTTCCAACTGTATCTTTTCGTACTGCTTTGGGTTCCAGTTTTGGAAGAGACTATATATACCTCAGTTGTAGAGCTTTTCATGTAGAATATTCCAGGTTCAGTATCTGGCATCTCCAATTTCAACACTCAGGTAGCAGGTGAGGTGAAAATCTTTCTCTGGCTGAATCTCTGGAAAACTGCTGCAAGTCAGAGTAAACAGTATGGGGCTAGATAGACAAATAATTAGATTGAAAATAAAGACCTGTGTGCATTTGCCTCCATGGAACTCAGTTAAAAGTAGTCCGTTATTGAAAAAGTAAAGACGTATTAGTAAATGTTACTGAGATTGTGCTGACAAGCAGTGGACATGAAAGAAAAGAAACATGATAATGGTCTTCTCCAGATAATGCATTTTCTGTAAAATACACTGTTTTGCCATTTTATACATAGTTTCCAACATCTGATTTGCAAACAAACTATGTTTTAGGCAAACTGTTGTATGTCTAGTTCAGATGTAGCAATAAACTATGGTTTGCTGTGAACCAGGAAGGAGGTTTTCTGTTACATGCAAATCCCATCATAGTTTATGCCAGTAGTATTTTCTTAAAGATCACAAAATTTTCTTAACATTCTAGAGTATTTTCCATTTTGTTCTGAATTGTAATTATAAAATATTTGTCTAATTAATTCTGTATTTTTAAAATTCATTTGACCTTTGCATTAAAATTCGTTTCACCTTTTGATCAAATAGCTTTCAAGTCTGTCTAATGCATTAAGGCTGAAATACCGCAACCACTTACCTGGCAATAACTTCTGAGTAGAAAGTACTTCTTTCTGAGTTGATATTCATATGGTGGCACTGCAAAACGACACAGTACCTTTGTTCCTCAGAGTGTCAGTGCCCTCACTCTCACATCTATAGTCCTAGAGCAATTGTCAGTTGGGATAGATTTCTTTTTGGCCAGGAGGAAAGAGAACGATTTCCTGCAGCTCCTCCTTCTTTAGTCTATCTTTACACCTAGGTGGGAGAATGGAGCGGAATTGCCACTGCTAAGGTTTCTTGTAAATACATAATTGAAAAATAGACATCTTAATTCTTTTAAAAAGCTTGCTTTTAGTTCTTGGTGGAAAAGGTTTGAGCACTTACAATTTAATTGACTGAAATCTAATTTGGCAAGATTTGTCTTCTTTCTTTTTCCCCTGGCATTAGCAAAATTTTGTCTAACAATCTCCTTACTGTAGTCCTGCATGAAAGCAATCACATTTCTGTAGTTTTCCTATGACAAATTTATTTTTCCTATAAGCTTTCATTGGCTGGTGCAGCTGGCATGGGATTACTGACAATGAGCCAGGAGATCTGAGCTTCAAGGAGAACTCACAGCTCTCTCAGTTGTTGGCAGAGGGCAGGGTAAACCCCTCCCTGGGCATTAGCACTAACACTTGTTGGCACTGCTGGCAAAGCACACATTGGTACAGGCTCACTCTTGGAAGCAAGGAAAAGGATATAGATTGTGGGAGGTAGAGTTGATCTGCTTAAACAATTCCCAGAGCATGTGAGCAGCTACCACCTGGTCCTATTTTTAAAAGATGAAATAAGTGGGTCTAATGATTGAAAGCCATGGATTCTATAAAAAGGGGGGGGGTATAGAGGTGGATAAGTTATAGCTAGTATTTTATTAGGTGTTTATATCTGTGTAAAAGTGTGTGACTGTTGAACATCTGTAATTTCAGATGCTACTGTCAGTGTAACCTCTCCTTTTGAATCATAAGCTGGTTCAATTTTAAAAGTCAGACAAGGCCTTAATAGCCATCTGCCTACTGCGGTTGTAATGTGATATCTGAAGGAAATACCAACTTTGGTGGTATAGGATGGGACAATTTTATGTGTAACACTACTCTCTGTTCTTCTAGTGTGCTTGTAGCCATGGTGAAAAGACACTCCTTGTCTTCAAAGAAGGTGCAGAGTTGTAGTCCAAAAAAGAAATGTTTCCAAGCTTTGGGAAAGTAGTTTAGCAGATTGTCCTAACACAGGCAGTGCGGAATATCCATTATCCCTAGCTAGAGTCTGGAGGGTCATGCATTCTGTATTCTTGATCTAATGAAGCAATTTTCAAACTTTGGTCCTTCAGGTGTTTTGGACATTAATGCCCAGAAGCCCCTAGCCAGCTTGGCCAACAGTCAGGATATCTGGGAACAGAAGTCCAAAACATCTGGGAAACCAAAGTTTGGGAACCACTGATCTAATACATGTATCCAGACAAAGAGATTCACATGGCTGTTAACAAATTCTTGTACTTTGGGCATCAAGAATATTTACCTCCATGGGATGCTACATCCATGAAAATTTCAGCATAATAGTAAGCATACATCTTATAGCAGGACACAGTGAACTTGTTAGGCATGGCCCAGATGATATTCAACATGGTTAAATCTCATTGAAGTTTCTTGGAATGATTTAAGCTTATCCATCAATCTGCAATAAATAAACCAAAACATCAATGTGCTAAGCATTAGTTGAATTGTGCCCATTGAGGACTGGTTTGCTGAAGGCATGGAAACTCAAAATGCAGATAATGCAACAAGAAGTGAACCTGCATATAATAACCTTTAATAAGCAAGAATATTCAAATCAATATGAGTTGGAACTACTATGACAGTACATGAAGAAAATGCTGTTGTACAATCAGCTACAAAAGGAGGGTATAAAACTATGACTCAAATCTGTCTAAGGTTGCATTACTCAGTTGGCAAGCTCAGCTACCTCAAGTTAAAGGGGTCTGTGCTGGGAACGGAAGAGAAATGGGTAGTCCAGCTAAGAGAACACTTGTTAGAATAACACATGTATTCATGTATTAAGATCATGTCTGTCCAACAGTTCATGGAATTATAATACAATATGAATCAAGGATAGACACAAGATGGGACAGGGATTTATAGCAGATTGCCTGAATTGCTTTAAAAATGTCAGTAAGGATTTCTGAAACCCATTTGTTTAACTGTATAACTGCTACAAAAATTGGGATTCAGAATTCATTAAAACATGTATTGTAATATGATAATGTACAATGATTTACTCTTGCAAAAATAAACACAGCCAAACACAACCAAATGTATCTGGACAAAGTCTACATCAGTGGTATATCCAGTTAATCTGCAATTATTAAACCACTAGTAGGCAGTACTATGGAGATTATTGCACACACTTTATCCCATCTTTTTCCCAACTGTCAAAAATGGGTCTTATTGCATTCTCCCAGGGCCAGGCATATGCAGCCCGTATGCAACCTGGGCTTATCCTGCAGCTTTTCAAGGATGGGATTAAGCTGCAGGATAAGCCTGGGTTGCATACAGGCTGCATATGGCTGGCCTCAGGATAATGCAATAAGACCCGTCTTTGACAATCTGTTGTTGTGTGCCTTGAAGTCATTTCCAAAATGGCAACTCTAAGGTGAACCTTTGATGGGTCACTCAGTGGGTTTCCATGACTGAGCATGGGCTCCAGAATCGTAATCCAGTGCTCAAACCACTACACCATGTTGGCTCTCTAATTCTAGTTCATAAAATTTAATTGGTACAACATCAACAGTTTTTGAAATTATACATTTGCACAAAGTTAAAAGAAGATCATATTCTCATCAGCAAGACACATTTTATTGAAATATCCATGGATTTGTTTTTTTAATATTTGATGTCAGGTTGTCCTGTAGAATTTTCTCTGACTGGACACGAAATGTTCCATGACCACCTTTGCAGCAACATTGGTGAATCTCAAGATAAACAAGTCAGCACACGCTATTTAAATATTTTGAACACACACGTTGCATTGCATACTGTGAGAACATGAAAGATTCAGTCCGAGCTTTTCTTTTTAGGCTTTGCAATTTGCTGTTGCTGCTCTTTCACCGGGAGGTGGGGGGGGATCTAATTTTATTGATAAATATTTGTTAAAACCTGTGCCTGTAAATACGTGGAGTAGCAAATGATTTACATTTTTTTTCATTACAAAATACAGTTCAAACAGAGATGAAGAAAGAGCTCTTTATGTCAGCATATGGCAAATCTCTTTAATGGAGAGCCATGCTTTGCCTGGGCTTCCTATGTGTTTTAACAGACAAGCAGGTGCCTGGCAATAGCAAGCTTTTGTTAACTGTTCCTGGAAGCTTTTATGGACTGTTTTTTGAAGTCTGGTACACATGACTGGCTTGTGCCTGGTATGACTTTTTAATGTCTCCTTCTGCTGTCTTCTACTTCATGCACTGCAAATCATCAGACTTGTTGACTAAAGGCAGAGTCTCGGTTTGGAATGCCACTGCAAATATTACATGCAGGACATCTGTGCGAATAGGAAATGAATCAGAGAACCTTAGTGGTGATACAGATGTCAGATCGCTTCTCGGCCTTTTGGCTAAGATCAAGTGTAGTACTGCTCTTTTTAAATTGGGATGGAAAAGCTTCAGTTTGCATTTTCACACAAAAATGTGATCCGGATTACTCAAGCTCTCATCTTTACCCAGTTATGAGAAAAGATTTGTTCAATAATGCCTTTTCTACTCATTCACCAGTCAGCATTACTTTCTAGTATCTAAAACTCCAGTAGCACTTACAGTATTTGCAGCTCTGATTTGGCTGTTGTCACTGAAGTATCATATTAAGTGTATTCATCCATATAATAATGCCACCATCGGTGCTGAATTAGTTTTGTTTGCATCCAGAGATAATGTTATGTAGCCAATCTAATTGGCTACATGACAGCAGCATCACTATTGCTAGGATGAAGAAACGTTGATCAGAATCAAAAAATTACCCTACAACATCAGCTCAGCAATTAAAAATGTGTGATGTTGGAGGACTTTGGGAGAACATTTCAGGCCTCCTAACGTCCCCTTTTTTTGCATCAAAAATCCTTTCCGAAAGTTTGGTGAGGTACTAGTTTACAGCTACTCTCTAGTAACCATTTTCAAGGAACTATGTCATGAAACACAGTGTGATGTGATGTTTAAATACTGAAAAGATTACAGTGATGTTTGGTATGCAGATTTCATAACAAAAATGTTTGTATCTACATCTGCTCACCCATTCCATTTTGAACAAGGCCAAAAAGAGACCAACTGGCCTTAAAGTCTAAGATTAGTTAGTTTATTCTTATAATTTTTCTTTCCTTGTTGTTATGTGCCTTTAAGTCAGTTTTGACCTGTGGCAACTCTTAAGAGGTTTTCTGGGGCTGAGAGGTTTCCATGACGGAAGGGGGAAACCTTGTTTACCTGATACGAAGTAACCACTTGTGCCTCCTGATAAGGCCTTCCAGTGAATACTAGGGTGTTGGTCCTTCTGAGCAACGTAGGCTAGGATGTAGGTATTTCTGAGAGAGGGGGAGATTGCTGCGAGTTGGATGGACATCTGGCCAATTTCTCCCTCTCTTAGTAGCTTCACATGCCCCATCCCACATAGTTAAGGCGTGTATCTGACCCTTGAGAGAAGCTTTTCATGAGCCTTGTAGGCTGCAATGGAAGGAGCTAATGCAAAATGTTCCTTCTCAAAAGTTCCTTTCCTGAAATTAGTTTATTTTAGGTTCCAAGCTAACAATGTGATATCCTTAGGCAAGATTGTTCAAAGATTGCACTTTACCAGTTATATTAGAAACAACTCTCAAATGTAATCTTTCCTATGAAGTTTTCAAATTGTCAAGTGATATCAAAGGCAGTCAGAATGATGTTTCATTTCTCTCAAAAGTTGGACTACTTGTGAATGATCTATTCAAAAATTGTTATATTTTCCTAACAGCTGTGAATATTCTTTAGTATCCCAATCAAAGACCACCACCATCTTTCAATTTAGGATGTTGCAGTATAGATTTCCAATTTTTCTCCAGTGAATGTAATGCTGCTTAAGCCATGTGTCTTTCCTTTGTGGAAGGGTAGGATGACTGGGACTGCTTTGCTCAAGGCCACCCAGTAAGCTTCATAGAAAAGTGTTGATTTGAACTTAGGTTTTCCATGTCAAAACCTGACATTTCTACACTGGCATCCACCGATTCATTTTAGGGATGCTGCTGTGAGAATTTCAGAGGAGCCACCTTTCATTGTGGGTTTTTCAGTAAGGGAAGAGTTTGACGTTGTGCCAGAGAACTGGAGTGAACAACTTCAGAGTTCCTGGCCAGGTCACCCTGTTCTAAATGAAAAATGATGAGTGACTGAAGCCAAGAAGACGTCCCAAAGAGAAAGCATGGATAACAACCTATCACATATGAAAAATGATTGTTTTTTATTTATCTAACTTTATTATGTATTATACTTCCTGGCTGAAAAGGGGATTATGGATTGGATGGTCTAAGGGTTGTGTCCTATTAGTGGGAAAACAAAGACAGAAATTGTGGTTGCTCATCAACCAGATGCCTGAATAATTTTCTGTGAACATAAATGAAATTGGTGTCTCTATTGGTTGATTTGGGGGCAAATAACAAAATGGATGGGGAGTTAGCTAGATGCCAAGTTTGATGGGACATCTGAGACAAGGGAAGTCAACATTCATGGAAGTACTTGAAAGAAAGAAAGCTACTGAGGCAGGCAAGGCTATGGCTTACTTCAGCAGCATTTGCATTGGTACTTGGGACTGTGGGGCACCCTCTAATTTTTATGAAGCCTGTCCCTTGCTCCACTTTATCTGTGGTGAATTGGCTGGGGGATCCCTCTTTCTGCTGATGCCTGGAGTGATGATGAGAGGGGTTGTTTAAAAGTGAGAGGCTCATATAGGAAGCGAGCAGCAGTGCTGTTAGTAGTCTACTGTTCATTTTTTTCTTTTGTAATTTAGCTAGATAAAAGCATTCTACAGTAACATAGAAGCTGGAATTCTGGCACTTGATACCTGCAGTCAAACAACATCTTTATCATATGTAGAGCTATGTATAGACTATGACACTTTGTTCTGATGGGTAACCTGGCTACGAGACAAGAATGAAACAGGGCAAAATTTTTCACTTATTAATGTTATATGTCTAAAGCAGATTTCGTAGAATCATGAAACATAAAGGTATCAGTGACTAAAATCATGATGGCAATGTATGTGAAAGCAACATTGGTGACAATCTGGCCTTCAAGGGGAGATCATTCCACAATTCAAATGCCACAACTGAGAAGCCCCTCTCCCACATACTCACACAGTGTATTATTTCTGCTGGTGGGACACAGAAGAGGATCCCCCCCAGCAGACCTCAACCGTTGGGCAGAACCATATAAGAAGGGACACTCCTTCAAGTATCTTCAGTAGCAGACTTATGAAGTGGGTTTGACAGCAATCTACATGAAATGTAATTAAAGTATGTGACTGCATGGTCATTTTTGATGTTTTCAGGAATAGGTTCACTTAGTATATGAATCTTAGCTGTGCAAAATCAGTTCTGATCACCACAATGATTTGGACTTCCAGATTGAATCCAAGCATACACACAAACACAAAATAAACAAGATCTGAATGTTGGTCTTGATTTACAATCTTTAACTTTTCCACTAATCTTGGGTAAAAATCAACTATGGGCCTACCTAATGAAATGTAACATTTAGTGTCGGATTTCTTTTCAACTGAGCATGACATTGTTAAAGCCACTGCTAGGCTGCATGTCAGGAACGAGGTGGCAGAAATTAGATTTGGGCTTTTATTTCTCTCAGCTGAACTTTGTGCAATGTGAAAATCAGAGCCAGATCCCAGTTTCTGATGGATAATTCTCAGCAACATTAAATGCATCTCAGATTTGCCCACCATTGCTCTATGATGAAATTTTCCACTGAAACACAGGAAGAAAATTTGAACATACCACAGACGTGCCTCCTGCAGAAACCAGAGGAGTTAAGAAGGTTTCTGTAGTCTTGCATAACACCTATCCATTTGCAGATGTGTGCATTTGTTTAAATATTTTACAAAGGTTTCATTACACTGTAACACAGATCCAACCCATAGTAGTTGCCAGTTTGGTTACATTTTAAAAACCAGTTATTCAGTAACTGAATGAAGGGCTTCTAACAAGGTCTGCTGCTACCACCTTACTTTGACTTGGAGTTCAGAGATGTTTAGGCAAGAACTTAAGTGGGGAAGGAAGGAACCATGATTGACTTGCACTTTCTGTTCCTCATGCTTTTCCTACACACCCAAAGGAGAAGTCAGCCTTTGGGGCCAAACATAACATGGCATTTCTTCACTAAATGCCAACCATGCAAGGGGTTCAGTCTATGACATGAAGGCAGTGAGGCTCTGAAACACCCCACTGTGTTGCATGCCCTGGCCATGATTGCTGTTTTCACTAGAAGGAAAGCCAGCATTGTTGCTAATGGATGCTTTCTTCCTGATGCCGCCAGAAGCCATGGTCAAGATTAGCAACATGTCAGAAGCATGTTGCTGCTCCCAGAGTAGTCTAGTCCTCAATTCAATCCTTGCCTGCTTTCTTTTTCTGCAGATTTCAGCTCTCACAATGAATGATGGGTGGTTACTTTCCCACATGGCCCCTGTTCACTGCCCAGTACTGCTTCTGAGGTTAGAACAAGGCGTCAAGACACACTATCTATGCTGGATGTTTCGTTAGAGCAGTGCTTCTCAATTATTTTCTGTCATGCCCCCCCCCCCAGGAAGAAGAAAACATTTCGCGCCCCCCGCGCGACTGTAAATACTATCATTTGTCTATAAAATTGTTATAAGTAAACCTCTGCATAACAGAGCCTCGCGCCCCCCTTTATGGAGCCTCGCGCCCGGCCCGGCCCACTATTTGAGAAACACTGCGTTAGAGTGACCTGAGCCTACAGCTGTGGTGCCGAGGAGCTTGCAGGGACTGTGAGCAAAAAGATAGCTGCCATTGTTGCTGAAGAAAGAGCTCAAAAGTTGCAGCAAAAGATGTGTTACTTAAATGCGGGTTAGGGAAAGCAAGCCCCAGACTGGGTGCAAGCCTCATGAAGACAGTCCGCACCAAATCCAGAGTTTTTGCCCTGTGTTATGTAAACAGGACACAGTGAGCTTGGGGGGAATTGGGGATAAATTACTCATGTAGACAAGCCCTCAGTCTCAGTCCTGCTGGTGGTCGTTACAAAAGAAAAGCAATGAACATATAAAGGTCATTTATACAATCTGTTTAACACTCCCAGTTTGGCCCTGTTGTGACTGCATTCTTCTGAGATCTTGCAATGCTGCAGAGCAACTGAAGTTGAGCTGATGTAGATCTGGATTCACAGCTATGCTTAGGACATGTGAAAAATAATCTCCATTGAGTTTTTAATTTTTTAAAAAGAGAGATTTAATTCCATACATCCTAAACTTCAGATGGAAGTGGATGCCATTTGCAGGTGGAATTCCATATATTTCCAGACTTGTGATGTGAAACAAACATGAAACAAAATGTGTTTGGCAATGTGTACATCTGAAAAGTACACATTGCCAAACACATTTCTGAAATGCAAACACTTTCTGAAATGCACACAAACACATTTTACTCACTGGAAGCATGCACCTGTTAATGAAATCATTAATGTGGAAACACATGCAAAACAGTGTTTACCCCCCCCCCCCAAAAAAAAAAACTAGCACAGAAACATACTTGAAGCTGGAAAAGGGTTAAATTGTGGAAATGGACTTGATAGATCTAGCCATTGGCTGGAGTTAAATGAGAATCCCAGGTAAGAGCAGGTTACTAAATATCTTGTATTTAAAATCAGAGAAATATTGATGGCACTGATATCTTATGTAGAGTGTAAAATAAGTGTGTGCTCTTTGGAATCGGATCTGCCAGTGCTGATCATCTGTGCCTGTTCTATCAAATACGTGACATAGTCACTGCAACAGATAAACTTTAATGTATGATTCAGGAAGTCATCTGAGGCATGGAAGCTGGTTTTGCTTATAGAGTATCTTTCTTTAGACAATTAGTCTTTAGACTGAAGGGCTGTAACACATGGCATTTTTATTTCATGGACAAAATCTATGCCTTGACTGCCTTGAGAGGGAGAGGACCTATTTTGTCACTCTGAGAAAACTGAACATCTATTTTGCTTTCATCACTGCCTTTGAAAATGTCAGCACCTGATTGCTTTTTAACACAAGTCACTGTGAAAATCATATACTTGGTCATTTTTACACACTGCAACTTACACATTTCCCCATTCCTATGGGCTGCAATACCCTAAAAGCACCAGTTCTTGTCTGATCTTGGAAACTAAGCAGGATCAGCCCTGGTTAGTACTTGGATGAGAGACTGCCAATGAATACCAGGTGCTGTAGGCTATATTTCAGAGGAAGGCTCTGGGAAAACCACTTCTGAGTATTCTTGCCTAAGAAAACCCTATGAAATTCATAGGTTTGCCATAAGTCAACAGGTGACTTGAGGGCATGTACACACATGCGCGCGCGCACACACACACACTTCTGTGTAGGAAAAATGTAATACACAACCCAATAAGCAGTGAAATGTGAGGAGAAGACAAATATGATAATAAAGTGATATTTTAAATGTTGAGACAAACTGAAGGTAACAAGGATTCTATTATCATATTTTAAGGACTTTTTTATTATATTACAAAGCCAGAACCCTCTTTGTTCTAAAATCTGTTCTTTTCAAATATCAAAGAACATTTAATATAAATGATAACCATTGAAGCTCATCACACTTATTTTGCACTATAATAATTAGAACTGGCACATTATTGCATGAAGTGGCAAAACTGTCTTCTTAATGAGCCATCTTAAACCTGATAGCGTATGGAGTAACTCATTGAGGAGTATGTGATAATAAGTATATTATTCCACAGTTTTTGTATTATTGTTTATGAGCTAATTTTTATAAATTACCCACTCAGTTAACTAAGGACTTCTTTGTGATGGCTTTTTAAAAATTATCTATGAATTCCACTGATGGGAAATAAATTTTGTTTGCCTAGGCCTCTATTTTGTTATGCATGTGCATTTAATTCAGCTCTGCAGTTGGAAAGTTACATTGACAAAGACTGCACGCTTAATGTCTGTATTCAGCACTCTGCTTTAGTGTGCAAAAGAAAGTTCTCACACCATACTTAGATTTCTTAAAAGCTCATTCTGTATCTGTTTCTGTAGGTGCTTGCTGTATGACAGATGATTTTTAAATCTATTAAAGAACAGGAAGACTTTTATATTATTCAGAAGTTAAACAATATGTAGAGCAATATGTTACAGCCTGTTGTAAGCATATATGAGGGCCTTGAAGTACTGGAAGAAATAATTCTCAGGCTTAGATGAAGCTAGGGGCGGGTGGGTGCGGGGGAACCTTCCATTTTCTTCTGGCAAGGCTCGTCCCCTAAGGAGGTCACGAATATACATTTGCAGGAACTAAGCAGTGCAGTGGAGAACAAGGAGTCTTGGAGATGTCTCATCCATAGGGTCGCCATGAGTCGAGATCGACTCCAGGATAGTTTCCAACAACAAGAACAAATATAAGCAGCCAATACAATCCCCTCAGTACATGGGCCGAAGCAGCCTTTCCACCTTCTCATGCTGGGTCATTTTTGTTAATTCTAAAGACAGGGTATTTTGACACAACTTACATAGGGCAAAACCCAGATCTGAGGAGAATGAGGCCCGAGTCCTTTCTATTTTCCACTGAGGGTACTTCTAAGAGACCTTGCAGGGTGCAGGCTACTAGGTTCAGGTCCTATTCGGATTCTGAGAACTGGCTTCACTGCCAGCTGGCAGGTAAAGCACCCTGTGTCAGTGTGTCCATAGGGGCTCCTCAACTGCCATTCTGCAGTTGCCCTTCCCAGCACTATGGTAATAGGCAGATTATCTGATACCTGCATCTATGCCTCATGCCATGGGAACACTAATCAATATCCAATAAAGTTGGATATTCAAACACAGTATGTGTTACTGTCCGCTCCCTGCCCTATCAGGACCAACATCTCGACACTAGGCCCACAAATAGTGCAGATAAAATGCATTAATATTTTTCAATATTGAGAGGGCATTACTGTCACTATTCTTTTATATTCTAAGGGCTAATGCATTAGTATTTTTCAGTACTGTATTAGTATTTTTCAGTATTGGGAGGGAATTACTGCCAACATTCTTTTAGATTCTAAAGGCCATCTCTGCTTTTCTGCCTCTACAAAGTCAACCAAATTGTTAGCCATCACAAATAATAACTGACTGGTTTCCATTCTGAAACCAGTTTTATCTCTTTCTCGCTATCCTGACCTATTTCAGCTTCTTGCTACCATCCCACTGCCCTGGCCCCAAAACACCTGAAAGACATTCATCTCTCTCAGACGTTTGTTAAAAGCATCAGTATTAATTTCTTTGACAGAAGCAGTGTTAAAGACAATGTTTCTCTGCAGAAGTTGGCGGGAAGGACACTTCATTTCTTGTTTTGTATATTTGGTGATAGCAACTGAACAATCAGTTCAGCAGCTGGTCCCTTGAGCCCTGGTTTTTGTTTTTACTTGAAGGAAGACAGACTACTTTGACCCAATCCAGCATTGATTCTCAGTTGTGGGGGCGTGGATTGGTATTTACTTTCAGCTCAGACATGCCATTGTGTGAGTCACTCTTCACCTTGCCCTCCCTCTAGTGCAATGAATAATAAACGCAAAGCAAAGTGGTGAGCCAATTAATATGTTGCCAGTGCAGAACGCTTTCTTCCCATGGTCACCTTAGTTTTGCTCCTTCAGGATATCCAAAGTCTGGTGTGGGTGGAAGCTTAAGTGCCTCTGGAATGAACTGAGGCAAACAAGTCAGTGGTAAATGAACAGGAAGGTTCTAAATGTACCCCACCCTGGGGTAAAGAGACGTAGCTCATAAGAGGGTAGAACATAGCATATCATTGTGATGAAAAAAGTGAAAAAATTGCATCAAATGTTTGTCTAAGAATCAAGATCAGCCCAGCCCTTTTGCAATGCCAAAATTTATATGAAGCACCATAAAACCAACTCGAGCCTCGTATTATCCTTCCATTATAGAGCACATTAGTTTTTGGCAGTGAAGACAACCTTAGCCAGTAGCCTTCCTGATCTGTGGTTTCCACTTGGCTTACCTTACTTACTTAACATTTATTTTGTTTTGTTAATGGTCAATGACAGAGCAAACCTCCAGAGTAGAACTGCCCTGGACAGGATTCAATATATAAACATGTTGTATTCATGCGGATTTGGGAAAACATAGTAAACTGAAACCCTTCTAAGCACATCTTAGACTTTGATGTTCAGGTGATAAGGAACATTATTGATAACTACAGCTTAGATTATTTATTATCCTGCCCTTCTTCCAAGGAGCTTTGTGTACATGATTTCTTTCTCTCTACCTACATTTTATCCCTACAACCCCATGATGAAGTAGTTTAAATTGAATGCGAGTGACTGGCCCAAGGTTGCTCTGTGAGCTTCATGGCTGAATAGTAATTTGAACTTGGCTTTCCTCTGTTCTAGCCTAATGCTGTGACAATGCTGTGACATGGCTAGGCCACCACCTGGAATTGTTTCTGAAATTTAGTGCCTAGTTCTGAACTGGCCTCTTCTTATGGATCTTATTACAGATACATAGTATAATTCCCTGTGGGAAAGTTAACATGTTTTGTCATCCCCTAGACCAGTGATTCCCAAAGTGGGTGGTATGCCCCCTGGGGGCAGTGGAAGGTTTCAGGGGGGCAGTGAGGGAAAAGTGGGACAGTAGGGGCGTCTTCAGCCGAAGCATTCGTGTGCAAGAAAGACAAGGGGAACCAGTGGACTTTAGGACCATGGTGGGGATGAGGATTGCATGAAACTTCTTTTCAGGGTCCTCAAAAAACCACCACACAGCCTCACTGATCATTTTGTGTGGTGCTATCGTCTGCTCTTTGCCTGCCCATGTGAGCTCACTGCCTTACTGGCATCTTTCACTAGTAGTGGCAATTGGGAAACTCTCATGCGGCTTGGGCACAGGGCATCACTTCTGTGGCTCGGAGCAGCACCATTTTGAGACAGACTGGAACAAAGAGATAGAGCACATGGTGGCAGGTGAGAAGTGGTGGCAAAAAGAAACTTTCAAATTTGGGACCATGCTTAAGCTTTGTGAGCTTTGCTGGGACTTGGCTGCCAGGTTGGAGTTGCACTGCTGTTCCTGCTTTCTTTCATTAGACAGGCTGAGAGGAGAGGTAGCAGAAGAAACCATTTTTTGGTGGGAGAATGGACAATTGAAGTTTTGTGGGGGAAGGTATGTCTTCCACTCTGAGAGCATTTATAAAGAGTGGGATACAAATACAAATAATAATAATAATAATAATAATAATAATAATAATAATAATATCATCTCCAGGGAAGGAGTATATGTGATCAATTCTTGTAAAGAGTCCTTTGTCTTGGAGCAGCTCCTGTAGTTAAAATCTCCCTTTCCTGATCCACCCCAGTCTCCAGTCCAGAGCATGTGGCCTCTGTAAATCCCCTGCATACACACCAGTTGCATCTTTTTCTTCCCTGATGAAGTATTGAGAGTCCCTCCTCTCTGGGGAGAAGCTTCTCCCTTGTACCTGTACATCCTGGGAGCAGCAACGGAGCAGCTTGCTGAGCAGAAACAAGAGGCATCTTGTTCACACTGGCTTTTGCTGCAAGGCTGGCATGAGTGAGAGATTTCCTGGTTGCTGCTCAGCCAGCTGCTCAGTTACTACTCCCATGATGACAGGGCGCAAAAGGAGCAGTGACTGAGCTGCCAGTCAAACAGTGACCAAAAAGACTCTTGACTGTGCTGACCTTTGCTGCAAGACCAGCAAGAAGCTTCTTGTTGCTGCTCAGCCAGTTGCTTGGTTGCTGCTCTCAAGGTGACTGAGTGCAAAGGGAGCAGCGACTAAGATTGGCTGTTCTGAGTTAGCAGTAGAACAGTACACCTAATATAAAAAAAATATGCCCCCGGGGGTCATGCTAGGGTTGTTGCCCAAGGATAAGGGGGGGGAAGTAGCCCAAAAATGTTTGGGGACCACTGCTCTAGATCAGTCTTCTTAAGCAATCTCAAGTAGGGGACTGGAAATTTTTACCCCAATGTGCCAGGGACCAGTGTCATATTTGTGGTTGTTGGTTAAAATTATTTCTTTCTTCCCAGAAACTCTACAGAGATGCTGCTGGTGGCTCGGTGACTGGCATCAATCCATGGACCACTACTTTGAATAGCACAGCTCTGGCTAATTCCTTTATCAGTTTAGTTACAGTGAATATACCCTCATAGAACTGCTGTCTATTACATTTTTGGTCAACATCTTTGATTTCATTTTACTTTTTTTAAAAGTAGCAAACACTGCCTAATGAGATGACACTAATAGATTTTTACTTCATTTTGGGGATTTCAGGAAGATGTTTTGATGGCTCCCTTGCTGTCAAAAATAACTTTCTCCCTATTTTTGCTTTGCTTCTGCAAGTATTTACATTAAGGGAGGTAGCCAAAGTTTTCACTTCTGTTCATAGAACAAGAGTTGCATTCAGTGAAGGACTTCTTCCATTAGCAAAAGACAGCCTTCTGTGAGTACAACTCTCTTTCCATAAGCAGAAACTCTTTCCGTTTATGGATCATTTACACATCCTTTATCAAATGTAAAGTAGCACTTCTAAGTAACAAAAAGTCACAATAAAAAACATGTAAGAACCATCCTGAGGACTTCATTTCCTTATCCTATCTTATTGGAACTACAGTATATGGCAGTAATAAGTGAGGCAAATCTCAGAAGTAAGAGAAACAGATAGTTGGGGATCAAAGATATCTATATCCTTCTCTCCATTTTTGTACAACTTTCTTCCCTTCTCAATCTCCTTTTAAACCCAGACACAGATGCCACCCATGCTGCTATTAGTCTTGTAAAAACCATCTCATTTGACCTAATGGAAGTGGTTTTCTTTAGATCAGCTGTTCCATGTGCCCAATGGTAGGTCTCCTGACTTTAACAAAAGTTTCTTGCAGTCTTACTTCCAGTCATTAAAATTGGCATTTGCAGATTTCTCCTCATGGTGAACTCCCATTCTCCAGTGCTACAGTGACTATCTTATACAGCTAAACAACACTGGTTCTGTCCTTCAAGGCTGGCCCTGTCTTCTTTCGGAAAATGGTAGAAACTGGTAGAAACAGATGACCTTTGCCTCTGTCCATAATCCCTCTTAAGAGTTTGTATCATATGATAGCTGCTTAAAATCCATTTGAGAATGGACAATTAAAATATGGTAGATACTTCTTTCTTTCTTGGTGCTGTTTATAATTGCTCTAAAGTACACAATGAGGACTACAACTTACAGAAAAAGTACAGTGGGAGATTCAAATCCTATACACATACCTGCTCAAAGGCACTTGAAAGGAAAGTAGAAAAGAGGAGAAATGTAAAGTAAAGTTTTGTGTTTTTTTTTAAAAATAAAGCTATTTTACATTGCATATGAAGACATCTTCCTTCAGGTATTACTTAGGAGTAGTTACAAAAACAGCCTAAATCATATTCAGTCCAGGTTAGAAGAAACATACAGTAAGCCCTAATGCAAGTAGCTGAACATTCCTGTTCTACTCATGAGACAGATGGTATTCTGGGTCGTTGGATGTTTATGGAAGTTGGGAAGTCCGTCATGTGCATTTCCCTAAATAAATAATTTTTCACCTGCAGCTTTTTCTAATATACATATTGTAGCATGAAATTTAACCTAATTTAACCTTTGTGTATACAACATTTTACTTGAAAGAAATTTGAGCTTGAGTAAAATATGAAGAAATCTGCAGCCTGAAGGATAAGTATGTTCTGATCTACATATTGATCTGGAAAGTGGGAATGATATCAGTTCACAAAACAAAATTATCTCTTATTCCTATTGTTGGTTCTACAGTGCTATAATTCTACAAGCAGGGTGTCATCCATGTTCAGATTAAGTTTGTTTAGTGAATGATGAACAAATTCAGTGCATGCTATATTTAAAGGCTAACTTTCAACACAATACCATTAACAAGGCAAGTTGTAACCATTTAATGATAAAATTGAAAAGTAGAAAATGAAGTAGCTAAAGAAATGGCAATTTATTTATTTATTTAATAAATTCCCAGTTTAGGGCCATGGCAGTTTTAATGTCTTATGAAAATTGTATGGAATTGATTTACGACCAAATGCATACAAACCTGGCATGGATCAGATATAGAGGGATTCATCTATCCCTAGATGGAAAGGATATTGGAGGTCTTCAGGGCCAGAATGCAGCTATAGCATCCTTGGCAGGTGGTCATCCAGCCTCTCTTTCAGTATCTTTCATGAAGGAAAGTTCACCACTTTCTGAGGTAGCCTCAGGTTTTGCATACTCTTTCTGAACATCTCCAAGTTCTAGCCAAAACCTCTTACATTGTTCATATACTACACATGTGTCAAGTTCCTAAAACAAAAGCAAATAAAGTAACTGCCAACACTCATAATTTCCAAACTGTTTTTACTCATCAGGAAAATATAGTAAAGATAATTGATTAAACAACCAAGCTGCTTGGGTTACATCATTGATAAAGCTACTTCCTTGCAATGAGTAGAATTCTGATATTGAAAGTGTCCTCCTTACATCATTCTTTGGGTTCTTTCTGTCCTTTATTGTTCCTCTGCGTTCCCATAGCTAATTGTGGGTCTAGCAGCAATGGATTGGTACTATGTGGAAGAAGCCAAGGACAGTGAAAACCTTGGCTTGAAGGTTAAATGGTCACAACTTTATTGTCATTACAGCTGTATAGGTTGGCCTGGCATGAGGTGCAGATTGTAAGATCAAACTCAGAGACTGGAGTTTATCACATGGGAGGAATTTCTCTTAATTTTGAAGGAAAAGAAAGTGGGGCCAGAACACATTCACGTGAATTCGCTAGTTCAGTGAATTTATGTGAATTCGAATTGCATTCAAACTGACTTCCCATTGCCCGAAAATAGCTTGCCATTGCCCGAAATTGTGTGTGGTAGTCTATCACGCAATAATGTGAAATCCCATGATTGCATTTGGACTAACTTCCCATTGCCCGAAATTGCATGTGGTAGGTTATCACGCAATAACATTAAGCCCCATGATTGCACTCGGATTGCCATTGGAATATACTTCCAATTTCCCTTGTCTGATAAACTCCATAGAAAGATTAAGAGCATTCAAATGGGTCTGGCCTCCTGACTCTGCTGCCAAGCAGTAGGCAGCTGAGAAAGCCACTGAGGCACAATGCCACTACGTGGTTTTTAACCACCCAAAGTGAGGTGAGTCACACCCTTCAGCTGGATGTTACCCTGTATTCCACCCCACAATGTCCCAAAAGTGACCCCTCATGGGGAATGAAGGGTTCATGACCCAAATGTTCCCTACAAGTGGGAGTTTGCCTCAATTGACCATGCCCAACATTATGACAAAAATATGCCATTAAAGGAAAATGAGTGAATCCAAAACAAGCCAACTGTTGACAAAACCAAGAACTATAGGGTGCATGAGTAGTGTACCTGGATCAGGGAAGGTAGCTCAAGCTAGAATGCCTTGCTGAGCAGAGCTTACCTAAGTACATACCTCACAGGTAGATTTGACTGAAGCCTTCAGCCTCTGCCAGTGTGGCTCCTGATTGACTCTGTCTTCCCAGGCTCACAAAAAAGTTACAAGCGACAAAGGAAGAAAATGTTGGCCCAGTTCCTGTTCACCTGCTGCCGTGGTTTGCAGTTCTACCCCTGTCGCACCTTCATAGCATTTGATGTTGTCTTTCAGACTTTTTTTCTTACCAACCTCAATGCGCTTATCACAAACAGACAGAGAGAGATTGTCAGGAGCAGCCATATTGGAAAGTATGAAAATATGCAGTTTCTGCCAACAGCTAGTTGAAAAAACAAGTTTCTTTAGGTCATGTAACTTCTGAAGTTGCTGCCTGCATTCCATTCAGAACAGTATTTAGCAATGTAGAGAGAAAATCGTTATGGAGAATGGAATTTTAACGTTTATTCTTGTTGAAAAGGTTTGGTTTTATAAATCTCTAACAAGCTTTGAATTGTAGTGTTATGATTTTTAATGTTAGGATTATCAGCTTGAATATTCTTAGTGACACTGTATTGTTATTTTTGTTGTTATGTGCCTTTATCTCTGGCTCTGATATATAGAGCTCCTACCATAGGGCCTTCTTGGATATGATTTGTTCCAGGGTGGTTTGCCATTGCCTACCTCTAAAACTGAGAGACTGTGACTTTTCCAAGGTCACCCAGTGGGTTTCTGTAGTTGAACAGGGATTCAAACCCTGGTCTCCCAGAGTCCTAGTCCAACACACAAACCAATACACCACACTGGCTGTCTGTGACGTGCACATGTCAGGTCAATTTATTCATGTGTATGAGTTTGTATGGTCAGTGTGGAAAGTTAGTTGCAGCTCTGCCATCTGCCACAACCTGTCTCACTCTTAATTCTTGGTCATCAGTTTGCATTATTTTCAGGCGTCTTTCAAATAGAAACGGTATTTGGTGGCCTTTTTTGTGCTGCTTGTTTGGTTTATCTGTGTATTACAGTTGATCTCTGGGCCAAATCACATCTATTTAGGTCTTATAACCAGAAATGCAGTTTTTGCTCCATTAAAGAATATGCAGGGGATCAAAAGAATTTTGATAATGCTATTGAAAGTTTTTCTGGAAGAAAGGGGCAGTTCTTCCTCATACCTATTTTTACTTTGACATTTCATAATGACATGATGATCAGTTGTATGTGGTTCCTATTTCTTATGAACACAATTGCATATTGCATATCAGGACTACCTCAAAATATTTTTCAGTAAGAAGAGATTATACCCACCCAGGTTGGTGGGTGGTGACCAGCTGTGTCTCATTGGCTTCTGCTCACCTACAAAGACTGGAAGAGTCTGCACCATTATATTTTTTTATTTGCACTCCATAGATATGTGAATCTTTGAATCTTTTCTTCTTTTAGATGTCCTTTTGAGTAAGGTGACCAGTGGTGGTGGGGGATCTCATGGAGGCAAGCACTACAAAATACTTTACTCAGAGTAAGCACTATTTTTAAAAAAATATTTTTAATACAGTATAGTGAAAAATTGTAATAAAAAAGACACATTCAAAACACCACAGTATCAAAAACATACATAAAACACACTTACAAACACACATATCCAAAACTGATGACTTCCTTCTTCTATCAAAAATGGGTTATTCATATAATTTTTAGTGACCTTTCTATACATCAACATAAATCGATTTCCATACTATCCCCAAGGATTGGCCGCTCTGTTCTTTCTCATTTTTTATACGTATGATCTATGACACAGCTTTTCAATATCATTTTTGGCATCTCTTACACCCTTTGATCACCTGAATCTATCTGTAAAAAGTTTCCTAAATCTACAATTTCTCTTTATTCTTCAAAAGCTAATATTGTTGTATTCCTGCATTTTTCTCCCCAAAGGGGAATAAAAGTCCCTCTGCAGCTGCTGTGGACATGTGACTGAACATAAACATATATGGGGAATATGTGCACACAGTAGAAACACTCCCTTGTGCCAATGTTATTACATGATGAGGGTCCTGTGTGGCTTCCCAAACTGAACTCAGTTTGGATTAAAATAAGTGCATGTGGGAGCAAAGCAGTGTGGGGCAGGTACTATGCAGTGGGGCTAGAATACAGCCCTCATGTGGATCCAGCCTAGGGTAAGGATCAGAAAATAGGTCAGTACAGACAGTTGCAAGAGCCAGCATGGTGTAGCAGTTTGAGTATTGGACTGTGACTGTGGAGACCAGGGTACAAATCCCCACTCAGCCATGGAAAGTCAGTCACCTTCTCTGCCTCAGAGGAAGGCAAAGGCCCAATCCCCCTTTGAACAAACCTTGTCAAGAAAACCCCATGATAGGTTCACCTTAGAGTCACCATAAGTTGAAAATGACTCGAAGGCACACAACCACCAGAACAAGGGACAGTTGCAATACATGTGATGGGTTGCTTTACATTCATTTTCCTTAGCAGCAACATGTGCAAGGTATATTTGATTTCCTGCACCACTCAGACAAGCTATGTTTTTGATATTTATTGGGTGACCTGGGGCCATATGAGATCTCAGATGGCTTTGCGTTTTGTCTTGTATGATGTTATGTCTACACTCATCTGCTTTCATTCTTATCCACCTATTAGTAATAACCATAATGAGAATAGCACTTTTATTTTGTAAGCACATCTACGATATGAAACATAGCAAGCAGTGTAAAGTTTAAAACATAGTATCAGTCACAAATACTGTCTGCAGACTTCTAAACTGCACATTAGACTTAGTGTAAAGCAGGGTTGCTTTCATAAATAACCATTCTCTGTTTTGTTAGAATGTGCCTCTCTGTATGCATGTACTGTATGTATGTATTTGAAGAAATAATAGTTGCAGAATTGACTAACACATAGATCTTTATCACTTAACTCATTATCTAAAACTTCCCCTCAGACATGTAGACTTCTCTTCATTAAAAAAAAAAAGAATTTCTAATCCAATCTAATTTTTATTATACAAGTCACAGACCATTAACTATTGAATGTGGGATGATGTCAAGTGATACAAAAAACTGAGGCCAGCCACATTTGATCTGCTGTCATTGTTTTAAACAATGAAGTAATCTCTTCATTTTGTAGTTGGCAAGTGAAGCACTTGCCTGTATATAAATGCATCATAAGACTGTGGAGGTCAAAGGCTTAAAAGAGATTATCATGAGACACTGTGATGCTTTTGCCTACTGTACAGTTACACAATGCATAGGTATGGCCTAAGACATTTGTTGCAAGAGGTAAAAGATGAGAAGTTTGCTATGTCCCATCCTGGCCACCTGGGTTTACAAACGGATGATAACTGGGCTGGCAGATTATTCTTACTGCAACAGTAGCTGTAGGGCAGCATCCTACACTGTTCCTGAATGCAGTAGACTAGTTTATGGGGTTGGAGTAGGCTATATGGCGCACAAAGCTTTATCCCTCTAAAACGTTGTCATGGCTCTGCAGCCTCGTCCAATATCTGCCAGCTGAGGTGACTGCCTAACTCTGTCTGATGGTAGGGCCAACCAATTCAGATGGATTTGGTTGCTGTCTCATACATTGCTGTTGTTGTGTGCCTTCAAGCCATTTCCGACTTATGGTGACCCTAAGGGAAACATATCATGGGGCTTTCTTGGCAAGATCTTTTCAGAGGAGGTTTTCTATTGCCTTCCCCTGTGGCTGACAGCATGTGACTTGCCCAAGGTCACCCAGTAGATTTCATGGCTGAGCAGGGAATTGGACTCTGGTCTCTAGTTGTAGTCCAACACTCAAACCACTACATTGTGTTGGCTCTATAAACAAATAGATTAAAGATGATGACGTATGCAATCCCTTCTTAGATTTCATCTTCATGCTCTGCATTTTAGTCTCCCAGATGCACCCTTGTCTTGCAGGATGCACACAGAAGTAGATTTATGATGGACTTACATCATTGTATGTCATTGTTATCAGCCAGTTTCAGCCACTTGCCAAGTGCAGTCCTTTCCTATTGAGAATAAAATGGGTAGTACAAAAAAAAAGTACTGATTTTTGTCATTAGGATATTAGTTTATCCCAGCCAATATAATGTATTGGGACAATATAATGTATTGGGACAATAAATGACCCATGGCCTTTTTTGTAGCAAACTGCAGTGCAGCAAGGCAGAATTGATGTGTTCTGGCTGTCTCAGAAAAATTCACTGAGGAAATGTTGAGGTTTAATGAGTTCAGGAAGTAATCCACAATACAAAATGTGTATGCTTTTATCTTATTTTACTTTATTCCATCTTTTATTTTCTAGCTTTGGGAGTTTGGGTGAGGACATTTGGGTCTACCTACTCCTTTGGAAGTGGGTCATGTTTTATACTCTGCAGTACATTGGAATTCTCATTGTGCTCAGATAATGCCAATTTGCATGATGCAGGTTTGTCTATTCCTGTACATAAGGGTTTAAAACAATCACCTTTTTATTTGTTAAAGTGAATAATTGTTACTCTATTATATCAGAAGCTCTTTTCATAGCAAGCCTAACAAGGCAAGTAGACAAGTACTTGAGCTTATCTTGAAAGCCAGTTCACTTGACCACTTAGTGTCTAGGCAGCAATCTTTTGTTACAGCCATAAATGCTAGTCTAATCACATGGGGAATGTGTTATCTTCATTTACCATGTGCCTGAACTAGGTTTGCCCTTTGAATCACACCAGAGAGAAAGGTTTGTGAGTGGCATGACAGATCCTGTTTAAGTGCTTACAATAGTCAATAGATGTTGCTTCTGTATCCTTTTGTTCCCCTTCTCTCTTTTTCCTTTGGCCTTCCTTTGCAACTTAATGTTTTTCTTCACAATTAATCAAATCACTGATTTCTTATTTTCTCATGTTGACTTTTCCAGCTTGCAGAACAGGAAAGTGTACTATGAAATGGAAGGAAGGGAATGGTGCCATATCAAGCTTCTTGTACATTTCTGTTATTGGTTTATTGCTTTATTCCATTGAAAGAGGAGTCAGTCATACATTTCTGCCTTCAGAATCATTATTGCCAACTCAATGGATGATACGACAGAGTGAGAGTGAATGAGTGAGTGAGAGAGTCAGGGCTAAGCCATACACAGCTGTCTGAGATGAACCAGGAGTCACAGAGTCAAGTCCAGGGAACAGTCATGGAGTCAAAGCCAGGGCCATGGAACCCAGAAAAAGATGCCAGGACTAGGAAGGTCAGGAAAGGGCCCGACTCAGCCATTCAGAATGTAGATAACTTCAACACAAGAAGAGGAACACATTAGACCCACCGCTGTCCTTCATTGCTCTTGCAACGTGAAAAGTAACTATCTAAAAGAGGACAGCCTTTTTTTCCCCACAGAGAGACACTCCACATGATCTGGAATAAAAACTGTCCAATATTTTGATTCTTTAGGGAGGTTCCATGGATACAGGAGGCTCTTCTTTTCAGATGTACTTTTCACAAGAGGAAGCTGTGATAGAAAGACCAAGCCTAGTGTGTTCTTTTTCGCTCATGTTCATTCTGAATGCTTGAATAGCTAAAGTGTTAAGTCAAACAGAAAGCTCTTTAGAGCGCCATGTCTTGTAGGGATGGTTGCAGGTGGTGAGTGGTGGTTGCAGGTGGGAATGGTGGCCACTTCTAAGTTTCCTTTACAGCTCAGGAAACTTTTTCAAACAGCAGTTCTGTGGCTCACTAGCCTAAACCCAGTCTAATCCCTGTTTTAAAGCCATAGCTCACAACTGTATAGGCCTCCCCTTTCTTACTCTAGAAGCAAACCCCAGAATGGCACTTACTCTACAGTAAGTACAAAGAACCTAATCTGGACTGGGCCCCTACTGTCAGGCTGGGGCATTTTCTTGTTTCTTCTCTTTCCAATCTGGATTGTGACACACACCCACACCCAAATACACACTGAGGTTTTTACTGGCAAAAAGAGATGTGATCTACTGTGTGATCTTTTTGACAATACAAATCCCTCCATTTGGAGTGGCAGTAGAGAGGGCAAAGGTTTAAATCACTCAATTACCCACTAAGGTCTCAGTCACCTACCATTATTTTACAGTAAGAAAGAAATGAAGTAGCTCTTATTACATCTCTAAAGCAGTGCCTAGTTTTATCCTGAGTTAGAGAGAGAAAGAGAGAGAGATTTGGCCAAGTGCAGAAGAGTACTGTGAACATTTCAGAAGACAAAACACTGTTCACTTGCCAATGCCTACTGTTATTCTCACAAATGAAAATTCGATAGTGTTGCTGGGTTTTCCATGCAACAGTATAGAGTAAAAATTCATAACACGCAGGGTTGACAATCAGGAGTAGCTATTAACAAGACAGAACTCTAACTAAATACCAAATGAAAATATTGATTTCAGTTAACCCAGCCATGTATTTATTTGTAAACTTCACATGCCTACACTCATAATTTACATCATGCACAGATTTCTGTCTTTATGAAGGGCCTAAACCACCAAATACAGGATTTTTGGCATCTTGTTTAGTCAATAAAAAAGGAAAAGATGTTAAAATCTCAAATCGGGACATCCCTTATAATATGGGACACTTGCCATCCCTATAAAGGAGAATCATTTTGGCCCTCACAAAGCAGGGCAACCCTAAATGACAGAAAAAGGAAAGGAAAATAGAGGAACGAGTGGCAATCTCCCAGAGTGCTGAAGTCCCTACAAGGGAGATAAGGGAACCTTGTGGATTGTCTTGTGAGTGTCTTCATTGTATATGCTAAATCTGGAGTGGGCAACTTATGGCTCTCCAGATGTTGTTGAATTCCAGCTCTCTTCAGCCCTATCCCTTGGCAATCTAGCAAATGGTGAGGGAAGATGGTGCCTGCAGTCCAACAACATGTGGAGAGCCATATGTTGGCCATCCCTGTTCTGGACAATTGATGGGATGCACAGTTTTCTGTACTATAGTAACAGGTTGTTTCTTTGTCTCCTGTACATGGTTAAATGCCAGTACTGCAACCACAAGGTTGTGATCCCTGGGCTCCAAGGTTGACTCAGCCTTCCATCCTTTCATAGGTACGTAAAATGAGTACCCAGCTTGTTGGGGGCAATTGGCTTACAGATTGTAAACCACTTAGGGAATTCACTGATAAGTGGTATAGACATGTAAATGCTATTGCTATTGCTACATGATATTGTGGTGGTAGTGTGTGCCTTCAAGTCATTTCGGACTTATGGTGACCCTAAGGCAACTCTATCATGGGGTTTTCTTGGCACGATTTGTTTAGAGGAGGATTGCCATTGATGTTAATGAGAATAAATTGGGGAGGAGCTTGGTTTTCAAGAAGGAAGCCTGCCTCACTTTCTTTTAAGCTGTTGATACATTAAAAACATTATTACAAACTCTTCTCTTTCTAACATATGAAATAAACAGTGCAGAAGCTTTTCATAATGGAATAAGAGGAATAATATTATGTGGCAAATAATGTAAGTAATGATTAAGAACAATAGCAGTAAATCAATGCAACCACTAGGTGGCATGGTTTTTAAGTAATATTGAAAATATTTATTATTATTTTGTTGATTAAAATAATGCAAGTATGTTTTTGCTTCCTTCTGGGATGGTTTGATGACTCTTTTGTAGCATATTAAAAGAAATAGCATATAAAGATGTAAGAGGTGAAAAGGTATGTGTAATATCATTTTAACCAGAAACTTTGACACCTATTCATCCAAATATTTTAACATATTATTGTGAAACCACAAAACTGAGAACCTGAGAAATCGCAAAACTGCAACTCTGACTTTCATCCTACCAAAATACTAAACTGGCATTTTGGATGTTTATCGTCTCATAGGCATTTGTGTCGTTCATCATCTGAGGAAGTCACACCTTTTGACTATCAGAAGGAGGCAAGGGCAAATCCCCTCTGAACAAATTCTACCAAGAAAACCCATGACAAGCTCACCTTAAGTGCCAGTAGTCGGACATTACTTGAAGGCACACAACAATCACAACAAAGCATGTTTCAGTAAATTTTCAAGGTGTGCAGAAATGCAATAGTTTTTAAAATTCCCAATATCCACTCCCAAACAGCCTAATGAGGACAGAACATGTTCACTGCCTGAAAATGCTTATTTCATCAGTACACTTCTATACTGCATCACGTTTCATTCCAAAACTCTCAAAGCACAAAATAAATGGGAGGGTTTTAGCCAAAATGGCTGACAAGTTATGGGACTTGTAATTCAAAAGTTTCCTGCTGGGGTATTTGTTAGGAAAAGGTCTAAGAAATTGTATTTTAATGGCTTTGATCATTCATGAAAGGCAGATTTCAAAAGATGATGTCCTGCTAATCTTCTGACAGGTCATTGTCTTGTGGGATTATGCAGGGCAACTTGTGGGTTTCCGAGGCTGTCCATAGTGTTTGATATCTATCTAAATCCACTAGAAAAAGTTGTTAAGGGATTTGGAATGTGGAGTCATCATTATGTTCTCTTTTCTATTTTCCCATTATATTCCTGCAAATGTGAGGAAACTATCTGAAACCGAGGCCCATTCCAGAAGGGCCTTTTAGTACATACTGTGTATGTACTAGGGTTGCCCGGGGGGTCTCTTTCAGACACCCCCAATCCTAGTACATACACAGTACGTAAAAAATGGTGGCGCCCATTCTACATGGGCGCCGCCATTAGGATGTCATGAACGTGCCGCCTCCAAACGCCCTTGTGGCGCCCTTTCCGCCCTTGTGGCACCCTTTTCTGTGGCGCAGGAAGGAGCTCCAAAACGGAGCTTCTTCCTTCATTTGAGTTGCTGGCGCAGCCTTTACATAGATGCGCCAGCATCACAAGAGAGAAAGGGCCCGAGTGGCCCCTTTCTCTTTTCCCCGCTGCTGTCGGGGTGTCCTTGGGGCTTGAAGCCCCAAGGACACCCCTTTCCGGGCTGCAGGAAGTGGCCTTTTGCCGCTTCCCGTGACCTGGAAAAGCGGCAGATCGGGGCCTCAGGGCTGCCACTGTGGTAGCTGAGGCCCTGATCCATCAGGGAAAGGGGCGGGTACAGGCCGTCCCAAAGGGGCGGTCTGTAACGCACCTTAATCTAGACAAAAAGAGCTTCTGTTGGATTCTGTTGGGTAGACATGGTTAATTCAGATAAAGTGTTCTAGATGGCGTTCCAATTTCTCTTAAGAATTAAGTTCATAATTTGGGAGTGTTCCTACATACAACCTTCCTTCTCAATAAATGAGTGGAAACTGTAAGAAGGTGTGCTTTTGTACAACTTCAATTGGAGTGTGGCTTTGGCCAGTTTCTGGACTCTTAGCATGCTTGCATCATTTAAACAGTATACCCCCAAAGTGACCCAAAGCAGCTTTATTTTGGCCTGTCTGTCCGGGCCATAGTAGTAGTATATTTTGCTTCAATATAACTGTTGATGGGAAATGGCTGTTCAGATATTTGGCACTCCTATTACACCAGGTTTCTTATATCTGAATTCATTTCTGTGTCTAAATGGTTTGGATCTGGGACTGTCTTTGGTCAAGATGAAACCTATACACATTTTTTAAAATTTTCATGTGATCTCTGAAAACTTCTTCTGCTAACATCTGAGAGGTAAGTTGTCAGCATGAAGGACAGGACTTTGCCTGTAGTGGCACCCAGAGGGTGGAATGCCTGTAGAGATTTGGTTATTCCTCTCTATGTGCCCCTCTCTGTATACATTCTTATATGCTCACTATTTCAGTAATTATTACTTTGGTTGTTATCTTCAGGCTCCAGTTATTGCTAAATGGACACTTTTAGAGAGAGAGAGAGAGGGAGAGAAAGGGCACAGCCACAATGTGCAATTGTATCAGTTTGTTACCACTTGGATATGTACAGTAGTTTTATGAGATATTTAGAATTTTCTGCCACTGAGCTCTAGTGCTGTGGTTCAAGGGAGTACACTAGAGAACTCTTTAAGTGTCTCATGAAACTACTAATCCCTTAATACTTAGACTTTCATAGCATGGAACCATGGCAGTTAATGTGGTACGAAACTGCTATAATTGTGCAGTGAGAGAAGAGAGAAAGAAAAATGCATTTTAATCAGTTGTTCTATCAAACTTATTAGCTGCCCAGGGTGACTTCATTAATGTGGGAAAAGTGAGACAGAAATATTTTAATAATGAATAAGGAAAATCATGTAACACAGCAAAGCCATAACTTTGTTTTGACAACATCACTTGGCTGCTAGGGAAATACTGCTTTACAATTATTATCTCATTTTTTTTTTTACTTTAAAAAGCCAAATAAAAACAAAAGCAAAATTCCAAACTGAGCAGGGGAGGTGTGAGGCAGCATTAGGATGACAGAGAACTGCCAAAGATCATTCAGTTAACATTTGTGGCCAAGTGGAGAACTAAACACTCCAACAAATTTCATCCTTGTACCATGCTGTCTTTTTAAATGCTTGAAATAATATTGTTTAGAAAGATGGAAATGAAGACATCTATACAGAAAGTAACTTCCTAAAGAGATTTTCAGCATTATAGTATTGGGTCCCGTCCAGATGCTCATTTAGCATATCTGTTTCTTGTGCATACCACAGACTTCAGGGAACAACTTTGAAATGCAGAACATTTTGCAATAACATGCAAAGTTCCAACAGATGGAAAAGTACAAACCAATGAAATGTGCTATCAGTCTGTTTGGGAAGTCAGACTTGACTGTAGATGTAGATGCTGATGGGAGATCACAGGATTAAGTTACTTTAAAGAGGTGAATGGGTGGTCTTAACAAAAATTAATATTTGAGATAAAAATCAAAGCGCATGGCTACAGAGAGAGGGATATATTGTTAACCTCTCTGTTTAGACAGGGATTCAGTTTCAGTAGAAACTAATTTTTCAAAAAACATGACAGCTTTGGGCTTTCTTAGTTGGGAAAAGGTTTGTGGGCAGAAGTATGACAAATGTCCACAGCTGCTTCAAAAAAGTATTAGGTTTAGCACAAGCTCTTGGCTGGAATCCTGTTGGTAAGTCCCAAGTAGAGTAGACCCATTCAATGAATTATGAAAAGGTAAGTCAACACAGAGGTAAATCCCACTGATTCAAAGTGTCTGCTTTAAGTAGGACCCACAACAGAATTTAGGCATTTGCATATAACTTCATGTGAAAAAGTAAAGAACTGATGTGTACAACGTCCACAGGTATTTCAGAATTTTTAAAGCAACAACAATATGGTAAAGCTATACAGCTAAGTTCTTTTAAAAAAAAAACAAAACCCAAAGAAACAAATTTCAGAACACTTCTACTATTCTAGTCAATCCTCCCCAAGTGTTTGTGGGGTTATTGTGCTGGAAGAAAGGTGTAGTTATGGAGTGTGTGTGAAATGAAAGTATTGTCTGACCAAGCAAGAATTCCCCAGTGAAATATTTCCATCCCCAAATTTCTAGCATTGCAGAGAGAGACAGTGGAATTCATTTACAGCTAGAACTCTTACATTTGCTGTGTTTACGGACACTTGCTCACTTTGCTACCCCTTTTATTTGGTTGCCTAAAGTGTATTTCCAGTTGTGTAACTGAAAAGATAAGTTACTGCAATGCTAGAAATTTGGGGACTGGATTAAAATTTCATGAGGGGACAGAGTTCTTGTTAGGTGGTGGAGGGGGAATCCCTTTGTTTTCCCCCTCCCGTAGCTACACCCCTGGATAGGAGGTAAAAGATCCAAATTTTTGTTCAGCCATGACACTCATTTGGTGGTTTTGGGTAAGTCTTATTTCTCAACCTGATGTACTCCGGGTTGTGTGTGTGTAAAGGAGATCAAACAAAAGGATGTAGTACTGGCTGCAGGTTTGGGGTTTCTTGCATAAGATATCAACAACTGCACTCCCTGTTGGAGTATTTTAATCTTATTGTCTTTGACACTCCTTCTTTGGCTCCTTCTGGTCACCCAACATGAGCTGGAAATGGAGATGCAAACAGCCCTTTCTGCTGTTTCCACCATTACTGTTATTGTATTCTGTCAGGCCTGGCCCTTTTATTAGGCATGGTGAGGGGCTCCTTGGGACAAGTGTTGGATGTCATGAAAGGGGCAATTCTTAGTTGTTTCATTTATTATTATCACATTTTTGCTGGAGGAATGTACTGCCTCATGTGCTCAAATAACATGTCTGGTTTTAGATACTAAGCAATTTGAGAAGAGGCAGCTATCTCAATCCCACCCTTGTGTGGTGGGATTTCAGGGTGGGGTATAGACAATAAAAAAAGATTAAGCAGTTCTAAAACCATTTAAAACAACTCATTATGATTAAAAATAATCCACAGGTCAGTAGATCAGATGAGACATGATTACTGGGAATCCATGAGTTTGGGTGAAGAGCCAAGAAGAGTTTTATCTTAACATAGAAATGAGGTCTGCATTAACATACCCTCCAATTGTCCTAACTTGGCAGGGACAATTCTGATTAATTGTATGTCGTCCTGCTTTTAAAATGTCCTAGTTCAATTGTTTCAAACTGAGTTCAGATTGCAAAAGTAGTTTGCACTCAGCATTAGAAAAGGAGAGAAGACAGAATCTTGCCATTTCCTATATGTTGACGCAAAAGCAAGCTGCCACATCTCCTTCTATCGTGTATATTCTTCCTCTTTAATATCTTTTGCCACATTGACTACACTCTGATGTTCCTCGGTCACACATGTACCAGTTTTCATCTGTGAAATGTTGGAGAGTATTCATCTATGCCAGTTGAGCTTTCCAAGCATTCCATCACTCTTGGGCCCAAAGCAGAGAAGACTACTTCAGACATGAAAATGTCTCCAGATGGCCCTAAATTGAAGTAAACTGAAAAGGTGGTAAGAAGAGGAATGGAAACATTTTGGGCCTTCAGAAGCTGGCAGTGAACTTCTTCCATGGTCTAAAGCTGTTGGAGTGTGCATTAAGTATATATACACACTACCCCCATCCCTCTGAAACAAAAAGCAAAACACTTGATTTAAATACAGGTGGATTACCAGTCAGAATATCTTTGAACTTCCCAAAGCCCTGTTATCTCTCTGCATGAGTGAAAATCCTCTTGATTTTGCAAAAGAGTGGATGCATGATTATTGAAATGGTACTATGCTATAATGCTTTATGGAATATTTTTGGCATAGTTGTTCTATAATGATAGATTTTAGTAGTTTTAGCACTACAGATAATTTTATTGGAAGTTCCTTCAGCCTCAGCTCTTTGATAATCACCTTTATTGCCAAACTCAGCACCTAAACATCAGTGTTATTTTCATTTGTATTGATGAGAAACTGAAGTGGAAGGATTTGTAGATGCAACATAAAGCAGATTTAGGCCAACGCGTTCTTAACTAGACCATATTAGTCTAGTTTTAAATGAAAAGAGAAGAAACTGAAAAGGTTGCAAGACCCTTGGCACAAAGAGAGATTACTCTTCCCTCCATGTCCTTCCAACGAAATTTTTCAGAAATGACGTCCATTCCCTAGTCCCCACCCAAGAGGCATTGGGTGAGGTAAGGAAGCCCTCCATATAGCTGAGCTAGTGATGCTGTGTTAAACTTTTTTTCTGCTTGGAAGTCTCTCATAACTACCTCACACCTGGCTATATTTCAAAGATTAATGAACAGCATCTTGTCAGATTTGATATATCACTCTGCTTAAGTTTACTTTGACGATGTAATCATACATTCCCTGCCTTGTGGACTACACCTTTAGGATTTGCATAAAAGTTCTAAGAAGAAAGAAAGGAAGAGAGATTGAACATACCCAGAAAAAAACCATAAAATAGAATAAGTGCCAATTTGGAGAAAAAGAACTGTTATTTTTATTTTTATTTTAACATTAGGTGTTTTCTCTCTCTCTCAAGGATAACATGCAGACTAAACAGAGTTGAAGCCATAAAAATTTAAAGACACCAGAAAACATAACAAAAATAAGATCCTTTTTAGGTATGACACAGAACTAGAGGAAATTTATACCCAATTATGCCACCCAAGCAGAGCTGTTAATTAACCTAATGAGAAAATATGTTCCATTTCCATGCTCCAGAAGCATCTGAGATTTCTAAAAGCGACATTGATTCATTTTGCTGCAAACCCATCTCCAAAAATTGTGTTCAGAAGCAGGTTGTCATGCTAAATATGGGGAGGGAGGGAGGGGAAACCATCTTCTCTGTCTGTGGAATGTGTAAAATGGCAACGTATACATAATGTATACACACATCTGCTAGCTGCTGTGGATGTTTGATGCTTTCATTCTCTTCAATCACAAAACTTCTAAGGATTGTTTCTTTAAACACAAAATTCTCTATCACATCCTCCAATATTTTACAGATTAAAAATGGGACACATGTGACCAAGTAACACTACAGTGTGGTCAAGAGGGCTAAAGTTATTAATGAAGAAGGGCAGACGAGTTAGGAAAAGCAGCAGCAGTTTGCTTTTACCTGAGCCTAGTGGGAATTTGTAATTTGGTGAGATATTCAGCCTGGTCTGTAAGAGATCTATGTTGCTTTCCAGGGACTGGAAAGTTAAAGGCATTTCCAGTAACATCCTAAACTTGGTCATGTTAGGATTTTTTGGAGTACAATCCCAGAATCACCCAGTCATTATCCATACTGACTGGAGGATTCTGGGAGTTGTATTCTTATTCCTCCCCTTCTTTTCAAGCTCTGTGATTTAGCAGGTCACCCAGTTGGTGATGGGAGAAAGTCCTTCATCAACAGCTGTTGGCAGCAAACTAACCGAGGGCTTGCAGGGTAGAACACATGGCATATATAGCTCTGTCCTTTCTGGTGCCTCGCTATGGGTGTATCTACACTGCAGACCTAAAGCAGCCACTTTAACTGACATGGCTCTGGCCTTGGTATGCACTGACCGGGATACTCCGTTATTTCTTGATCTTCTGTTTCCATGTTGTGGCAGCTGTTTGTATGGGTGTCCTGCTGCGCCATCCACTGTTGCCTTGGATCACTTGCTTCTGAGGTCAGAATAAGGTGCCCAGCAATGAGACCATGGCTGAGCACTTTATTCTGACCTTAGAATGAGCAACTCATGGTGGTGGTGGATGCACCTGACATCCCAACAGGACACCCATGAAGATAGCTGCTGTGGTGCAGGAACAGAGAGGGCTGCATTTTTCTAGAACATCTAGAATAACAAATATATTTTTAAAATACACTATCAAGCTGTTGAACCCTGCTTCTGGTGCAGATTGTGTTGTACATCATCTAGACTTCTCATACCAGAATCAGGGTTTGAGACGTGCACCGTCATGCCCAGACTGGCTGAAGACACAGGGGAGGACTCTGAGGTTGAGCTGGAGTCCCAGTCTGAACTTGAGCATCAGTCTGGTTCTTGCTCTGCCCTGACAGCTCCAGCAGAGGTTGTGGCTTTAGAAGACAGCCAGGAGCCAAACCTCCCAGCAGCAGGGCCGTCTAGTGTTGTGGACATGAAGGAGGAGGAAGACGAGCATATACCTATCTTTAGCCAGAGATGATCTGAAAGGGTGTGCCTCTGGCACTCGAGGAGGCTTTATGTAAAATGTCAGCTTATCAAGACGAGTTGCACTAATGATGACTGATAATAAAAGGCTGGGAAGGACACCAGGGCTTTAGTCAAAAGCTATCTGAATTCTCTGGAGAAATCATCTTGTGTCTTGACTTGGTATTGATTTCTTGGCTTGAACCTTTTGACTATGGACATGTGTTGCCTGTGTACCACAATAAATGTTGTTGTTGACCAGGGGTAGGCAACCTGCGGCCCGCGGGCCGAATGCGGCCCGGCGAGGCCTTGGGACCGGCCCCAGCCCGGTCCTGCCGCCGATTGCCACTGGGGCCTTTGGCCTCTCGCACGCAGGGGTAATTGTCTATAGAAGCCTCAGAAATATGCATTCATATTAACACTTTTTTAAAAATCAGCAAATTTTTTCATGTGTCCTCCACTTTTTTAAAAAAAGTGTCCACCGTTTGCAAATTTTGTCCTACATTTGTCCCGGTTTATTTATTTATTTAATTTTTTAAAAAATTGTTTAATTATTTATTTTTTGGCTTCGGCCCCCCAGTTGTCTGAGGGACAGCAACCCGGCCCCCGGCTCAAAAAGGTTGCCTACCCCTGTTGTTGACTATGGACTGACCTGACCATGCTACTTTTCTGGAACCCTTGACTTGGATGTCTGACTTCACTCTTGGCTTGACCCTCTGGCTTATATTTGGACTGATTCCTGACTTCATTTGCCTTTGCCTGTACATCTGCCTTTCAAGACTTATCTTGCTCCACGAATTCTGTGTGGAGTCTTTTTGTTGTGGACTTGTTATCAGCTGTTGTCTGCTTTCCCAGACATGCACTGTCCAAATAGATGCCAGAATGGGGGCAGGGGATGTGCCTTTTGGCCAATGCATCCTACAGTATCCTGGGATTTGTAATTTGGTGAGGTGTTTAGCCTGGTCTGTAAGAGAGCTCTGGTGCCGTACCAAACTACAAATCCCAGAGACAAGGCAGTAACAAAGTAGTGCTTTAAGTCTGCAGTGTGGATACATCCTATGTTGCTTCATTCTGCCCAGTGGCCAGGTTAGCCTTCTGCTTATCTTTTTACAGCTCTATCAATAGCCACAATATTTTACAGGGTTTCATTTTAAAAAATCAGTTTTAACTGTGCAGCAGACAGCTGTAAAGCCACAGGAAGAGGATTGTCTGAAAATATCTTACTGCCAGAGGCATCATAGCATTAAGTCTCCTACCTCCCCTTCAGTTCATGTTCAGAATTTCCAAAGTCAAATTATTTTGGTGCTGGAGGCAGAAAATCCCATACACCCTTCTCCCCATATCTAGCGGTAAAACAATACCATGTTAAATACCTGAAAATTTGCCCCCATTCCATTCATGACACCCATTATCTGTTGTGTGAGGTGGCAGCCTTACTTAGCCTAATGAAAAGGCCCAAAAATGAACAGGGAGAATGGAAACTGCCTGCTGATTTCAGAACCTTTACTTCAGGGAACTAAAGCTGGGAGGGATATTTAACTTGGTAGCTGTCATAACAGTACAACTGATGGGATGAATGTTAATGTTAGCCTGGGCTGGTGTTGTATGCCCTGATATGGTTACACTCCTCTTGGGCTTCCTTTCTGCAGTCCTAATTGTACTTGGGATGCTGGAGTCCTGACTGGTTCAAGAAGACATCACTAACATAAATACATCTGCAACCGCAGCCAGGTTAAGCAGGGGTGTTTTTTGAACGTTGAGATGACATAGTTCCTAAATAGCCGCACCTCTGATGTCACATTAATCCACCAAGTGTTCAAGGGATGCATGGAGGACCAGCCTGCTGAGCCACATTTCTGTCACTTACACAAGTCAGACTTTATTGAGTATATGTGTAATGGGTAAAAGAATGGTTTCCTTATATTTGGAAATTTCTCTTAAAATTCCCCATTTCCTTCACGCTTGATCTCTTCCTTAGGAATGGAGGTGTCAGAGCCTTCCACGGTTGTTATAAGCTGCAGCTGCAGCAACAATATTATGTTTTGGAGCAGGTGTGCTCTCCGCCCATTAGGTTGTAATAGAAGGAGGAGGAGGAGGAGGAGGAGGCAGCGGTGGCGGTGGCAGCAGCAAAGGCTTTGATTGCAAGCCAATCAGGTGACTCCACCCTTCCTCCCAGTTAGCTTGGATAGACCCAAATGACTGAGGCAGAACAGTGGAGCTCTCCCATAGGTTGGAATGTATCCTTCATGCACAGAAGAGGGACAGGAAATGTGCATGTGCATGTGTGTAGGGTTGGGAGGGAGGCAGATGTTGTTTGGATCTGTTGTGGGAATGAATGTCTTGTTAGTCCAAATGGACATCATCCTGAAATCACAGACCAGCACGTCTCTCATTTCGGTGAGATTATGTTAAAGCCAAAGGTTTGCAGGCCAGGCCAGCTGAGCGTTCCCAGGGCTGTGGGTAAAACCCCTGTGTAAACTCTCTGCAGAACAAAAATGAAAGGTCAGGTGCATATTAATTACAAGGCATATAAATATGTCAGCAGGTTTTTGTAACTTCTTAATAAATCACCAAAGCACACTGAGCCAGCTCATGATGGCAGGACCATATGCCCAGTAATTAGATAGCCTTACAATGTTCTTTTCTGTGCAACAGATTCTAGTAAATGTAAGCCTTATTTTTTTGTCCTTCCTTGAAGGGTGATATATAATAAGCAAAGGCAGGGTGAAGCCCAGTTTGGAGGAAGGATAAAAAAAAACTTTTGGTAGATGCTTCTCTGCCCTTCTCCTTGATAGAGGCAAAGGTGAAGCCTTGTCCGTCACAAAACATATGTTTTAATTTTATGTTTGTAATATAGTGCTTGTAAAATGAAATGCCACTGTCAGGAACAAAAATGTGTCAAGGAGAGAGTACTGAATATAAGAACCTGCTGTCTGCCTTGTTACACTATCTATCCAACCTCAGAGCTTTGGAAACTATATACCTTTTGACACAACTAACTGGAATGGAACCACTTTTTTACCTGAAGCAACTGTGGCTGTAACTCTCTAATTTTTAGTGACTGATTGATTGAAACTGGAAGAGGCATGCATGCTCATTATTCATTATTGTGTACGTATGCTGACTCAGTCTGAATAATGGGACTAAGAGGATGAAGAGTCACATAGATGCCTGCCTTGTACTGTAGCCAGGAAGGATTGCTTTGTAATGCCGTTTGCATTTTTTCTCAGAATTTCTAAGGTGCAATATCTGAATTGGCCCCTTGGTGGAACCAGTGGACACTTGCCAGAATTTTCTCAGTGCCCAATAGCTTTATTAGAAAGGAATAACTTAGGGGTAAAACAGGCCACCCCTTTGGAGCGTCATCCCACCACCCTTTCAGTGCTGGATCAGGGCCGCAGAACCGCATGCTACAGCTCTGATCTGCCATTTTTTTTGCCCCCAAAGAAACAACAAAATGCCCTTCTTTTTGGAGCTGGAAAAGGGGTGCCTTTGTCATGGCAGCAGCACTTTCTGATGTTCTTTTCTGCGTGCATCATCTGGATGCAGCCTCAAAGGAGCACTGTGATGCCACCTGCCATGCAGTCAGTTGGTCGGCATGACGGTGGCTTGGGGGTGGATTTGGGGTGTGTGTTGTGCAGCCGCTACACCTCTACTCTGCCCCAAGGCCGGTGTTAAACGCTGGTTTATTCAGCCCCTAAGTGAGTTAGCTTTCTGGACTTCAGTAACAGTAAAAATAAGGAGCTATTAGATAATGGAGTGATGTGTAAAGTAGCTATTTCCTTTTAAAAAATAACATTCCAAGCTCTGGGCCATCTAGCCTAGTATTTAGAAGTCGTTGAGTGCCCAGCCAACATTTGCAGTCTGTCTTGCTGCATAGGGTGATTGTGAGATTAAAAGGCCCTAGGGTCCCATGTAAGTCACCTTGAAGTGGGATAGAAATGTAATAAATAATATCTTCTTTTACTTGTGGTAGCTCTCTAAGGTCTGTCTTTCATATCTTTTTCCTGATCTTTTTAACTGCCATGCCACAGATTTAAAGAAGGCCCTTCTCTCTGCAGAGAATGTCTTCCATGATTATACTACTGAGCTACAGCACTTCACTATGAAATTTTCATTTGATAAGCACAGCATCAGGTTAATTATATAGGGCTAGAACAGATGGCCCTGAAGGGTGGTTTGATGCTGCCGCTTTGAATGGGAGATCAGGGCTGTGGCAACTGCACACCGCAGCCCTGATCTGGCTATCCTGTCTTTTTGAGCTGGCAAAATGCCACTCCTTTTTGAGCTGGCAAAAGGGTTCCGTTGCCACTGCAGCCATAGCTTTTCTGTGCTCTTGTGGTATGCAGAATATGAACGCTGCGCTGCTGGAGTGCTGCAAAGCCGATGCATGTGTTTTTGGTCGGGTGGCTTCATGATGGCTTCCTGCTGGCTTGGGAAAGCCACCAGGAAGCCACCCTTTCAGGGTCATCTGTACCGGCCCATTAAGGTTTGTCTTATGCATCCTTACCTAAGAAATAATACCACAGAACTCAAAGGGATTTACTTCTGCATCGACAATCTAGGATTGTTCTGAAAGTCCATTCCATTGCCTTTATTCCACATTATTTGGGACCTAGCTGCACTGAATACCATGTCTGATCAATTAGGTGTGGCTAATTTTGCTGGATTGGATTGTTCACACAGGCCCCATACAGACTGCCAAAATAAAGCTGCTTCGGGTCACTTTGGAGATATGCTGTTTAAATGATGTCCTAAGAGCCTGGAAGTCACGCCAAAGCTGCACTCCAGTCCTTAGGACTGGATTGTAGCATTGGCACAGCTTCCGGACTGTTAGGACACATGCATCATTTAAACAGCGTACCTCCAAAGTGACCTGAAGCAGCTTTATTTTGGCAGTCTGTATGGGGCCACAGTCTCCTATATTATACCTCTTACCTACTCCAACCTGGCACCCTTATGATATTGTCAGATTCCAACTCCCATCATTGCCATTCAGCATGGCTAGGGATGATAGGATATGTAGTTCAGAACATCTAAAGGATGTCTTCTTGCAGGAGACTACTGAACATAAGTCTGAACAGATAGAAACCACTGGAAGTTGTTCTTAGCAATTTTCATTTTGATGGCAACCTAAAGCCTGATCTAATATGGTCTGCTGTACTGATTATACATGTATAGCTGTCTTTACCTATTCTCATTAAGTTTATCTGGTTTTGGAAATTTTAATCTTTTGGGACAATTGCAAATAATCACAATGATATTTTAGAACAGGGTTGCAGACATGTCACCCTGCAGATTTTGTTGAATGGCAATGTCTAGCCAATATAGCATGTGGTGAAGGATGATGGGAGTTGGAGAGCCATATATTCCCTATCTGTCTTACAGTATGGGCAGCAGATTGAGTTTGGGCACAGCCTAAGGAATTACCAGGTGTTAGGATGACTTCACAATGTGGAACAGAGTTTATATGCTTTTAATAGCTTTGTATGATACAGAATCTCTGCACATTCAAATTTATTCATCTTCTGGTGCATGCTGCCATGAATGGTGTCATGTCTTGAAATGTGAGTTATACAACTATTCAAGATTTCTCTTCTTTGCAGTATTTTGACATCTGTCCAAGTGGTGTTTTGAAAAATGTGTGAAAAATCAGCAATGTTGAACCATCAGGGATGGGTGCACGCAACAGATTCAGACTGGGGTGGCCATGTGCAAATGCAGACAGTGATGTACACTTTTATTTTTCTATAGAAGGAATTTCAGCAGACTTGCAGGGAACAGCTGATGAAATCCCTGTCCTCCTTTGTATCTAGTCTAGACTGAAGGTAAAACCACATATTGGATGAATTTTTAACAGCAGTTATGAGTTAGTCCAGATTAAAAACAGCACTGTGAGGAGGGAAAGTAACTCTTTACCCCCACACCATATCAAGATGAACACTGCTTTCATGGAACAATCAACAATAGCATGGGGGGAGTCAGCAAGACCATGGTTGGGAGAAGAGACAGAGAGAGAATGTCGAAGGCTTTCGTGGCCGGCATCCATATTTTTTTGTGGATTTTTCGGGCTATGTGGCCATGTTCTAAAAGAGTTTATTCCTGATGTTTCACCAACATCGGTGGCTGGCATCTTCAGAGAATGTTGGTATAGAACAGTGATGGTGAACCTTTTAGAGGCCAAGTGCCCAAATTGCTACCCAAAACCCACTTATTTATTGCAAAGTGCCGTGTCCCTCTGACTTTCTAATAACAAACTCTGGCAAACTCTGTGCTGGGGCGATGTGCCCACAGAGAGGGCTCTGAGTGCCACCTCTGGCATGAATGCCATAGGTTTGCCATCACTTATATATGTGTGTGTGATCCTGGGTAGGCAGGAATGATTTCTATGTTAATCTGTGTATTGTTCTGTTGTAGATGCCAGGGCTTCAGCAGGGTGGGTGTCCAGAATTCAATTCCCAGCTTGGTTATGAAACCCATGCTTTTAGCTTCAGGGGAAGGCAATAGTAAACTTCCTCTTAACAAATCTTTCCAAGAAAACCCCATGATAGGTTTGCCATAGGTCATCATAAATGATTAGGGTTGGCCTAAGTAAGAAACAACTTGAAGTTGGGTGAGAGGGGATATAGCAGACTTCTTAAGAAAGATTAAAAAGTAGATTTTTTTATTGTCAATATATATGCAAATAGACAATGCATGAAGACTTGTAGGAGAAATACAAATAATAATATGTTAAGTTACATCAATTAACAATAGGTAGATTTTATTGTGCAGCATCAAAAAGCAAGGCTTCAGATATGGCACTTTCTTCTTTTTTGTGGAATCAAATTCCTTCCATCTTCTAGCTTATAATGTTAGGATGCCTGTATATAGCAGCAGTGCAATGACATGTGATGTATAGAATAAGGATTTCTGTAAACATGTTTGATTTAAAAACAATTCTAGAATAGTACATTGTTTTTAAAAGTTTAAATTTTAAATAATAAAAATATCCTTTACTTCTTGTAAATATAATCCTTTAAATTATCAGGTTCAGGGGGATTTTGCTGAGTAAGGTTGGCTGAGTTAGTACCAGAATGAATCTGTTTTGTCACCACTTGTTATTCTATTGAGGAATGCTTATTTTCTTTGCTTGTTTAGATCTCCACTGAAATTATTCAACTATACATGTCACATATATATGCATATACAGATAAGGGGATATACTTTGTCTCTATTGTATTTTGAAGTTTCAATAGTAAATTTAAAAATTTACAATTAAGCTTGGGAGGCTAAAGAGCTGAACCTTAGAAAACTTGAAGCTGTATGGTATGTTTGCTTTTCACATGCCATGGGAACTGTAGTCATTTTTCCAATGATGAAGAAATTAACAGACTTGCATTTTCTAATCCATGACCAGTTTTTTAGTTCATAACTGCACTCTGTTAATGCTATAGCAGCTCCAGAGAAACCTTTTGCTCTCTATTTAGGGTTGCATTCTTCTGAGGTGGATGGGGATAGCCCCCCTTTTTTGCACCATTACCCCTCAACTCTATTTCTACTTTCTTATCCATAAAGGTGCCAGAGGAAAGACTGGTTGCTCTTGCTTCAAGGCTGAATGGATGGCCACAGACAATTAGGCTGAGAGTTACATGAGACCCTAGAGTTGCTGTTTTGATGATTTGGTACTATAAATACCATTTGCGAGTGAGACAGACTAGGCTTCTGGTTTATGATTGCTTATGGTATTAGAAGGCATTGAGGGTCTCAAGGGGATGGAATTGCTCCCAGAACATGATCCAAAATTGGAACAACTCACTGAGAGTTACTGTGTGATGAACAAACCCATTGTTACTTTCTTCATTCCTATCAACTGTAGCAGAAGCAGGTAAACCCTGGCACTCTTGGGGCCTGCATACTTAATAACAACAGATATTGTAGTTGATGAGGCTTTGAGCAAGACCTGCCAAAGCCATTGCAGCCTGAAGCAAAAGACACAAAAGTGCCCCCTTCTGTTCCACGTACCAAAGCTGGCTGGACTGGTAGCTGAAACTAGCAGTCGCTTAGAGTCCTATTCCACACTTGCAGGAGGCCAGTTAGGAGGTGTTCAATAGATATTATGGCACACAGTACTGTGTTCTCCAAGAGAGAGAAATAACTTACCTCTGAGGTTTAGGAGGACCAGACTGGGATTTTTCAGTGTTGCTAGATCAAATTTGCTGCCTCATCAGTTTAATGCTAGGGCTTGAGCAGTCATAAATGAAATCAATGGAAGTAGAGATGCTGATGTTGTACTGCTTCAGTCCTTAATTCTGGAAGCCATTACAACCTAGATCTCTCTGCTTCCAAGCATTTCTCTTACCTTTGACTACTCCAGTTGATCGATGCACATTTGATAGCACACACAAACAGACAGAAGTATTAGATGATCAGAAAGACTGGTAAATGGCCTGTATGATTATTTAAAAATGGCAAATTTATCATAAGAGGGGAAAATAATTGTGTTATTCTTATTTGCATTGTTAAAACATGATGTATAAATTATTGCAATTCATCCAAGTTATAAAGTAAATAGAAACACATTCCTTGCAGCATTCACGCAGAGGGGACATATCTGAGAGCAGGGAAACCTGAAAAATGTCTTCTGTTCCCATTCCAAAATATATTGCTGTGGAAATAATGGTATGATTTCATAATAACCTCATTAAATCTGGACAAAGGAAAAACAAGCACAACTGGGGGGAGGTTGGGTGGTTTTGGTGTTTTTTTTTGGGGGGGGGAATCATATACATTAATTGCCCTGCCAACTTCACTTTTTGACTGGAAGCAAATGGCTTATCGTAAACTACATTTTTAGGGTCTAACTGTGCCTTGAGCTGAATTAGCAATGAAATTGTCACATAAATAATTTTAAAAATGTATTACTTAATGTGTAGTATATTTTACAAACAGTGGAATTTATATCTATTTATATCTACTCAGAGGTAAGTCAAACTAAATTCAACATAGGATTTCAATGTAAACGTTAAACAAAACAGTCTCAAAAGGCAGGTCATAAAGAGGGAGAAGGATTAACGTTATTCACCAACCTTTACAAGAATTGGTGTGCTCTGCATAAATTTGCTGAGCTGAGATTTTCAGTGACTTTACTGAGAACAATTAATTTCCACTGAAGAGTTCTCACATTAAATTATGCACTCTTGAGAGCCTAGTGGAGAGGACTGTCTCCAATGCATGGAATATATCTTTAGTAATTCAAATATGCACATACATTTTATATTAAAATTTAGTATTTTAATTCCTTAGGTTGGGCTGTACTTCTTGCTACTCCAATTAAGTATCACGAAATGGCCATTATGCCATTTTCACAGGGAATTACACTAGCACTGCAACTAGATATCATTAAAGGCATCATTTTTTTGTTTTTCTTTATGCATGATCACTAACAAAATGATCTGGTGATTGCAATTATGTGTATTCCTCTGCTCATGCTGAATCAACATATGTTACTTGATATATGTCCTTAATTTAAAGCTTTAAACTTCTGAGACAATGGTATGTTGGGTTCTTATTACTGCAATAAGCCCCGAATTGTTTAAAATGACTGAAAAGCTTAGGCACTGAAACTATTTGCTTGAATTATATAACTTTTTGTTAATATGGAGATAAATGCCCTCTCTAGCTGCTCCATTCCTCAGGCTTGCAAGGATATACCAGCTATTTAAAACTCTACATGTGAATTGCTTGTAAATGTTGTGGGAATTTTATTCTTATTCTGCCAAAGCTATGAACAGTATAAAATGCTGTAAAATGGCACTATTTGATAGATTTAGACAGCTGTCTTATTCTCTAGAGGTTCACATTTTGTTAATGTTATCCCCACATTGAATAAGAGAAGATTAGATGGTAAGGTCAATGTACAAAAATGGTTGCCAGGACATTTTTTTTAATGGTAAAACTTTTTGTGATGTGATTCAGTAACAAGACTAAAGGGAGAAAGCAATGGAGACAAAAGGCTGCTATTAACCTACAGATGCAGACTATTGCAAGGTTCATTGCAAGATTTGTCACACTGCTTAGCCAATGAGGTGCTGGTATGGCGGGAAGAGACCACCCTTTTCTGGGGTAAGAGGGTACTTTGGTCTCCATGCTCATTTAATCCTGAACCCTTTCTGAATAGAGTGTCAGTTGGATGTACATTGTGCAAAATTATGCATGCACTTTTTAATGCAGACCATTGTTCACTAAGCACTCGACCAAGATTTCTCAACCAAATGCCATTTGTCAGGAGGTCACTTGAAACCCAAGAGTAATGATAGGTGGATGCCAAGTGTAGACCATGTTTCCTTTTGCTGTCTCTATAACAGATTAATTTGGACAAGAACAGGTTATCTATTGCATTTTTCTTACAACCTACAGCTGTACTAAAATTTATGAAATTGCTTGATCTTACTTAGTAATTGAAGAATTCACTTTATAGGCATTCCCTTTGCAGAAGTCTGGGAATGTTTGGTTAAAGTGTCAAGCTGCATTGCTTAAAACATTGCACACTATTGGCATAGGAACAGGTGTTTGATGAACTGTGGGACGAAGGGCACACTTGCTCTTCCCTTCTCTCTGTGTGGGAAGACTTTTCTGTAAAAACAATAGCACAAAGAGAAATTGATATATATCGCAAGCATGAATGCACAGACCAGGTCACAAGTATTGCAGAAATAAACATTTTAAATTCTGAGGATGCAGCTATAGTTCAAATATGAATTAATACTTTAACAATAATTCTGAATACAGCATGTACATCAAATTTATTGATACATTCACACAAAAGGAAAACAGTATTCTGTTAACTCTCCAAGAAGCATTTACATTTTAAACCATATTTGGCAATATTAATAATTTTTATGATTTGTACAAGTATCCTTTTACATAGGCGAGGCTTTAACTAAAGTACGCTCCCATCCAGTGATGTTCCATTCAGTGTGAATTCTGTAATAGATTGCAATAGCATATAACCAATCCAGTCCTGATATAGTGGAAAGAATTCTTATCAACATTTACAGTGACTGGTTGGTTGGTGCTGCTTCTCCGTCGATTATAAGCAAGGGTTGACATAAGGATACATTTCTACATTAGGTCCACAACACATTAAAGTGTGTGTTTGCTCTTTCATTCCCCGTCATTGCAACTAAGTTGGGGGAAAGTGTAACTTTAGAATTTTACAGGACATGTCAAAGCTGTTCATCTAGGTGATGTCTATATTATAAAAAATAAAATAATATAAATATGTAACACAAACCCAGTGCCCATTGTTAAATAAGATACTCACTAAAAAGCAGACCTTCCAGAATAAGATATAATTTAATTATTAAGAACTTGAAACAGTGTAGAAATTAAGCTACAACAGCCAGATTTTTGCATCTATGCCAGGTAAAGTAGTTAAGTGCATAACATTCTGTTACACTGATAGAGGTGTAGATTACAATCTTACAATGAATTGCTGTCTTAATAAGAATGCATTTAGGAGTTCTGAAATATTGTATCCCAATGGGATGATGGACTCACATGGCCATATTTTCCATATCATAACTACCACTTTCATACGACACTTACAGTGGGTGAAGGCCCTTTCTAGAATAGCCCTTTTATAAGATAGAAAATGTTTTTTAATGTGAGGAAGGAAATGGTAATATGTTTATTGTACATGAACTGGATGGCAAGTAGTTATATGAACCTACTTGCCATTTGCAGCTCCTCAATAGTGCTTAAAACTAATTTTAATGATGTCCAGCAGTTTCAAAACTCCTTTCACGATTGCTATAGTTAAAATTATAGACATAAAATTGGCAGGATACTGAAGGATTCATAATGACATCACTGAAAACTTCTTTGTGTCTAGCAGTGGACTTTCTGTGTAAACTATTTCACATGAAGAAATATAATTTTACTGTTCCACTAGTTATGCAACCAGATGTTTGTGCGTGAATTGTACATTTTTGCTTCTCTAAAAATGTAAAAGACAGATATACAAGTCCAATGGAATCACTGGAGTTGCAAAGCAGGATAACAGTCTTTAAAAAAAGAAGAAAAGATTCAAAAATAAATGCCCATTGAAAATGTAGTATCCAAACAGTCCCAGAAACTATACAATATAGCTGGTTAGGTCCAGCAAATAGGATGTCATGTCTATGATCTGATCAAGAATACCTGCCCTTGTCACTCTTCGGATGTTTCTATCCACTTGTTCACACTGAGCACCAAGATATCCTTTTTTACACAAACACTTGTTTGGTCGTATGCAGACGCCTCCATGTCGACAAGCTGGATCGCATTTTGCTGTTTAAAAAAATCAAATTAAAATGGTCTCTTGGGGATTAGAAAATAAGTCACTTGTAGAAAGTTGATGTCACTTTTCTATCATCATGGTAGTCCTAAATTTTTTTTTAAAGCAACCACTTGCTTTTTTAATATAATATAAAGTAACACTTGAGAACTTTTGGGATCGTGTGTGTGCGTGTGTGTGCGTGTGTGCTTTCAAGTTGCCTGTTGACTTATGGCAACCCCATGAATTTCACAGGGTTTCTTATGTAAGGAATATTCAGAGGTAGTTTTGCCTGTTTCTTTCTCTGAAATATAGTCTACAGAACCTGATATTCATTGTCAGTTTCCCATCCAAGTACTAAGCAGGGCTGACCCTGCTTAGTTTGCAAGATCAGACAGGATCTAGTGCCTTTAGAGATGTACTACTCGCTAAAAAATAGATAAAATATAATACATATGTTGTATTTGTAAAAGTATCGTTGTATATAGTTTTCTCTCTTGTACTCTACTTAACAGATTTCATCCTGCATATGCATTACAATTTTTGTAGAAAATGATTTCTTGAGCTTTCTAATCACTACAATCAGTTCTATCTTAAAAGATATTTTAAAAATATAGTAAGGAAATGTATAAAGAAATTTGCATGGCATTTTGTTCAAAGAGGGTTCATGACTCATTGGGAAGGAGCACTGTGGACATCCACAGAGATTCTAGCTAAGCTGTTCTAATTCTGTAGGATTCTTACCATGGCCTTTGGCTAGTACAATAAACATTAACTTGAAACTTGAAAACTGTAGGATTCTAAAGTGAATTGCTTCTGGCTTGTGTGGATGTATCTTCCTTGAACACTCAGTTACTTCAGGCTGTCTAGGCATTCATGTTGTAGGAGGGAGATGTTTTCCAAGGTTGCCTCGGGTTTCTTTTCCCCACTGCACCCATTCCCTCTACATATCACTTGCATCCCTTTCCCATCTTGTCTCACCTCCCATCTTCTGGCACCCAGTATTAGAATTAGCAACCTTTGCTTATCTGAACTCACTAACTGTTAGTTTGCAAGTTCTTCCAAAAACAGCATATATATTTATGGTGATTTCCTGCTTCTTTGGTTTTCCACACCCTCTCACTTCATGCATCATTCAAACCAGCAGCCATTTTACTTTCTTTTTTCTCTCTTCTCCCACACAGAGCACATGTTTTGCAGAGCCTTTCTCCATGATACTATGTCATGTGCATTCTTTTTTTCTCAAAAAGCTGCATATGTTTGACTAAGCACAAGTATTTGTAAGTAAAGTTACTTTAGTATATTTAACAAAGAAGCTTAAGCTTTTTTTCTTTCTCTGCTAGACCATGTGTGTGTGTGGACAGGGGTGTGTGAGACTGGTTGTTGTTCAGCATCTACTTGACAACTGAATATTTTGCTTGAGATATCCACAACATCTCTCACATTTCTGAACAACCAGCAGCTTTCTTTTTGTGGCTGAACATCTTTTGCATTTAACAAAAAATTAACTGATAATTAATGATATTTAAAGACAAAACAGGAGACAGAGATTTTGCTCCTTTTCAAAGTGATAATCACCCTATCCTATATTCTCTGGATACAAGCAATATGCAGAATTCTACATTAATCATCAAATAGACCAATGGTGGGCAAAAGAAAAGTAAATTTTGAATTCATAAACCGAGACTGAAATTCCTAGTTTCTCCCTCTATATATATTTTTTTCACTTTTTATGTATTAACTATTTATTTTCTAATATATATAAAATATATTCTCAGAATGTGTTACAGACTGGCTGTTTTTACTGTGAAATGAATACTAACCAGTTCTGCAGAACTCGCCTTCCCAGCCTTGATTACAGCAGCATTTTCCAGTGGGAGTGCAGTGCCCATTTCGACAATGCCTTGAGCATTCAGATGTCAATATCTGTGTGGGAAGAGCTCTTCTTTTGCATTCTTCTGGGACTAAGGGCCTATAGAAAATTATACAGACAACACGCGTATTTAAAAGTCAGAGTCAAAGACAAATTGTTTATACATTGGCTGAATAAATTTTTCCTCCTCAAAAAAAAGGTGAAAGTTTTTTTAAAAAAATCAAATGTGGAAATTGTATTGTACACAAATGTCAGATTTTTGATGAGGAGGAAATCCATCGTTTTAGAACAGAGTGCTATTCAACATATTCAACTGCCATAGTCAGCAGCAATATTTTCAAGGAAGCCCCAAGGAAACAATTTCATCAGCCATCACTGTCGCACAGTTTAATATTTAGAGAACTCTTGTACCATCTTGTTGAACACTTCCTTTTAGTAATAGGAATGTCTCTTTTTAAAAAATGGTTCAAACATAGAAAAGAATGAAGTTGTCATCCTTTCTTTAAGTGCCAGCTCCCAAACTCCAGTGGTTTTACTGACATATTACATATTTTAAAAAAGTTTTTAGTTCATCTCTATGCCATCTAGCCATCTCTCTCACAAAGCCAATTGATCAGGGTCATTATAAACATATCTTTTGAATTTCTGTTGGTAGTGGTACCCTTCAATAATATTCCTGTTCATATGGAAGCAATTATATTTGAGATTGCATTTCTGTGATACATCACAAAGAACACATATTCACAAACATTATTACAATAAAATAAATGGACTATCTTGTCTTACCACAGGGCCACACTACTTGATAAAATTCATTCCTGCATGCAACAGTGAATAACTGTGCTGTTTTCCTTCTAACTGTGAGAACATACTTGGAAACTACAGAGTTTTCAAGGACTGTTCATGGTTTGGAATGTATTTTTTTTCCACCAAGAAGATGGAATTTTCTGCACAGCAATGTCATTTTCTGTACAGAAAACTCTTGAACTGCATCAGTACATGTCACTGGGAAATTCTCCTTACTGGGGTTTCCTGGCAGTCAAGAAAACCCCCTTTGGCGGACCAGATGTTCTTAAATATTCTTTCCATCCCTATTTTCTACACATAATTTCAGGATCTCAATATTTTGAACCTTTCTCTTATTATATTAGCATATGGGTTCTAGCTATGCATTTTTAGATAATTTGAGCCAAGTTATTCTTGTGGCATGACACCTGAAGTCATAGGCTGCATCTACACTGTAGAAATAATGCAGTTTGATACCATGTTAACTGCTGTAGTTCCATCCTTTCGGATCCTGGGATTTATAGTTTTACAAGGTTTTTAGCCTTCTCTGCCAAAGGGTGCTGGTGCCTCACAAGACTACAAATCCCGGGATTCTGTAGGATGGAGCCATGGCAGTTAAGGTGGTATCAAATTGCAAGATGTCCACAGTGTAGATGCGCCCATAGACAAACCAGGCAAGGAAACTATAATGGAATCCAGAGGGATACATGCCTTGCTAAATAATTTTTCAGTTACCAAGCTGGAAACATAGTTCAGTTCAGTTCATCTTTATTACAGTAATAGACCAGCACAGGTAAAAAAGGGATACAGAATAAAAGAAGGTAATGGTAAAAACAAGGTAAAAACACAGGTTAAAACCACTATTTAAAATATCCTTTTAAAATCCAGTGTGGCAGAACAAGATTAATGCTAGCTGACTGCGGAGGTCATTGCTTGTCGTATTTTAACTACAGCTGCACAGAATCTGGCAAATCTACTGTATATACTTAACTATATGTTGACCTCATGTATAAGTTGAGGGCAGGTTTGGGGGCGAAAATTATGGATTTTGCCATGACCTGTGGATATGTTGAGAGTAAACAGTGTGTGTATGTGTGTGTACAGCAAGAGAGACTCTAACAGAGGCTATTTGCTTCAGCATTTGTTTCAACTTTGGTTTCAGTCTTCATCCAGATAGCTGTGGCCAGCATGGGCAGGAGAGGGACTCTGTTTGTCTAACTGCAGTTAATCAGCTTCGGCTGATACGCCAGCTGCATCCCTACCTGGGCCGGAGGGACCTTGAAACAGTAGTACACGCTCTGGTAACCTCTCGTTTGGATTTCTGCAATGCGCTCTACATGGGGCAATCCTTGTACCATACCCAAGCTGCAACTAGTGCAGAATATGGCAGCAAGACTGGTCACTAATACATCTAGGGCCAGTCACATAACACTGGTCTTAAAAGACCTCCATTGGCTGCCTATTCGCTTCCGGGCGCAATACAAGGTGTTGGTTATTACCTATAAAGCCCTAAATGGCTTGGGCCCAGGGTACTTAGAGGACCTCCTCTCTCCATACAATCCGCCCCGCACACTCAGATCAACAGGGCAGCAACTGCTAAGAGTTCCAGGGGTGAGATTAGTCACTACCACCAGGAGGGCCTTTTCCACCTCGGCCCCCACCCTCTGGAACTCGCTGCCCGTCGAGCTCCGCTCGGCTACCTCCCTGGCCCAATTTAAGAAGGGGTTGAAAACACTCTTTTTTTGAGCAGGCTTACCCCTGACCCCTCCCTCCTGAATGCCCTCCTCCCCCCTCTGCCAGCATCAGTGAGCTGGCATGAGTTTTTTAGTGTTTTTAATGGAATGTTTTAATTGTATTATTGTTTTTACTTTTGTATGTATTTATATTTTGTTGGAAACCGCCTTGATATTTGAAAGGCGGTATATAAAAAAAACATTATTATTATTATTATTATTATTATTATTATTATTATTATTATTATTACTCAGGACTTTCTGTTTGACTCAAGAGAAAAAGAAACTCTCTTGCCACCACAGAGAAAAATCTGAAAGAGCAACTATCATATTACTATACTGACCCACACATAAATCAGCCTGGGATTGTGGGGTTAATTTTTTTGGCATAAAATTTTAGATTTATAGATGAGTGTATATGGTACATATCTGGATTTGTGTCTGAAAGCAGCAAAGAAGTGTAAAATTGAATGGTGCGACCTTGATGTTTATACACTGGAGGTGAGATAAGGCTGAGGCAGATGTTGCTGTAGTACAAGCACTGGAGTAGTACGTGCTCTGTTGTCTCAATTTGGCTAGGATCACAGGGACATACTCTGTCTGAGAAGGGGATCTTCTTATATTGGCCTTCAAGAACAGCTGAAGGGAGGGCATGGCATTGTGCTAAAGTAAAGGCTCTTTGGTGTTTAGTACTTCAGGTTTTGCTAAATAAGCCATAGGTGATGCCAAATATTGGAGTCACTAACAATAAAAGTTGGGCAAAAGCTAGATCTAGCTGTTGCTCTATATCTATCATCCATTGTTTGATGGTTGCTTTAGCTTTTTATATCCCATGCTGACCAAAAGATCTGGAGAGAAACCCAGTGATTCATTGCTTCAACTGTCTTCTCAGATTGACATGACATCCAGGAGTGCTTGTTATCAGCTTCGTCTGATACGCCAGTTGCGTCCCTACCTGGAGCAGCAGGACCTAGAAACGGTTGTACACTCTCTAGTAATCTCTCGATTTGACTTCTGCAATGTGCTCTACATGGGGCAAACCCATGTGCCATGTCCGGAAGCTTCAACTGATACAAAACATGGCAGCCAGACTGGTCACCGGAAAATCCAGGTTCGACCGAATTACACCTATTTTAAAGTCACTACATTGGCTACCTATTAGCTTCCGGGCACAGTACAAGGTGTTGGTTATCATCTATAAAGCCCTACATGGCTTGGGTCCAGTTTACTTGAAGGAACACCTCCTCCCATATAATCCTTCCCATACACTCCATTCCTCTGGGAATTTTTTTTTACAACCAAGAAAGACCAGACTGGCAGTGACCTCCCGGAGATCCTTCTCTGCTGCCACCCCAAAAACTTGGCATGACCTGCCGAAAGAGATTCACCAATTATCCTCATTGGAAGCTTTCAAAAAGGCGACAAAGACCCTTATCTTCTGGCAGGCCTTCCCAGATGGATCATGTCTGGAACCAATTGAATCCACTCTCCTCACCACTTTCTCACTCGCGGATTGTGCAATAATTTTGATGCATTGTTACATATATTTTAACAATGTTTTATTGTTTAATTTTAAACTGGGAGGGAGGGGTTAGGCTAGGGTTTTGTGGGTTTATTGTTTTATCCTTGTGTATCATATAATCATGTTGTTACCTGCCTCTATCTCCAAAATGGAAGAGGCAGGGTATAAATATATATTTCATTCATTCATTCATTCATTCATTCATTCAAGAACTTTTTGTTATCACCATCTGTTTCCACATAGACTGGAATTCATCAGGCAGGGTAAGTGGAGCAATCGGGTGGGAAAGAAGGATAGTCTGAGCCAGTAGCTGAGTATAGTCACCCATGCTCTGGCCTCCATTTTCATATAGTCTGACTGGAAACATAATTTCTACATTTAGGGCCTAAATCAGCCAATAGCCATGTTGGCTGAGAGTGATAGGAAATGAAATTCTGTACACTTGGAGGACACCAGATTCAGGAAGATTAGCCTAAAAAGACGCACTAGGGCAATACTGTGACATCAGTTACTGTCAATAGTATGCACTACTCTGTTTGAACACAGATATGGGCATGTCATTTCACAGTGACAAAAGGTTGGATGGAGTGGAGTGTGGATGTTGAACGCTTTCCTGTGTTTGTACTTTTCTCCCCCAAAACTCATTGTGTTCAGATCAATTAAGCTTTAGGCCCAGGAAAAGTCACTTTTAAGAAGAATGATAAGGTGACATGCTGAAGCCTTCCAGAACTGAATAATTGGTAGGATAATTCCCTGGGACCCAGAGCTGCATCCTACCCCTGCTTCCAGGTCCCATGTTAGGAGAAAGGCAGAAAATACATAAAATAAAATGTACTAAATAAATAAAACAATACATGATTTAAGCATGCCGTTCGTTATATTTCTTCTTAAGAGTAATTTCCCAAAGTCTAACACAAACTCAAAGACACAAATGTGAAGGCTCAGTTTGAAAACAATAGCAGCAGCAGAAATTGTACTATCATGTGAGCAACAAGATCAGCCTATAAAATCATCCTTATTCAGCTGATCTGAGGTGGTAGAGAGGATTGAACAGAGAGGAGAATACAAAGTTTTCTGCCTTCAAAATATCATAACACAAAGATTTTCTATTCCCCCTCCTCCTTTGACCAAGTTGCCAAGCAAATATATAATTTATCATGATAAGTGACTACTTTTCTTGGGATAAATACAGCAACCTTCAGGTATGATTTTTCAATACATTTGCTTTAGTCCTGGGAGGCCTGCCAAGTGTTCATTACTTGATTTACAACAGGGGAGTGATGTGGGGAGGAAGAAAAAGAATCTCCTTTGCTTTCAGATTTTTAAACTCAGCAGCATATCAAATTTATTCTTATATGGTATACTTGCTCATGACCTCTAGTCTTTAAGAAATTCTGTCATATTTGAAAACTAGTCCCCAGCGGAGCCTGTATCAGTGTTAATAGCTGTGAGGTCAATGCAACTGCTAAACAGTTTGTATTACTGTCAGGGTGGTCATGAAAACAACACCTGCTGTATGCGGCCTTGGCAGCTGGGTCAACAGGCACTGTGGGAATTTATCAATTTAGGGGGCCACTTGCATAGCACTTTGACGGATGAATCAGGAAAGAACTGGCTTACAAGGCTAAAGCTGCTCAATTATGTATTACATTCTTTATAGCAGCAGAGAAGGCAACACTCTTTGCATGTGCCAGAAAACAGGCAAAACATAATTGGAATAGGTATCCCCCCCCTTATAAAGTGAAGTATTCAGAGAAGTCCTTAATAGCCAATGATGGGAGGGGGGGATAGAAATACATTGTGTATGGACTGAGATATGTGAGCCTTTAAAAAAAAGAATTAAATGACATCCTCCACAATTGTTCTTATAAAGTTAAACTATTTGGCTTTATAGATTCAAAGACTTTTTAAAGTGGGGAACCTCACTGCATATGGATAAGCAAATGAACTAAGCAAATACTGTTTTTAAAAGCTGAGCTATATTTGTTGAAACATTCATTTTGTCTTGGAGGATTAGGTACAATTTTAATTCAACTGAGTTCATGTGGTTCTGGCTCTTTGCTGACAGTTTTTTCTTATATAATTGCACAGTACTATTTAAAAGCAATCAAACACGTGAAGTAATTTTGGCAAAATCTATGTGTTCCATAAAGCATGTCTCAATGAATAATAGAACAGGAAAGAGGCCTAAACTCATCACAAGGAACTACTGCTTCAAAGAGGTTCTCCCTTGCACCAAGCCATAATAACAGTATTTTAACACCAAATCTCTATCATCCCTCAGCCTCCAACTTTGTTGAACTGTGAATCTCATCAATGATGGTGGTATGGTAATTGCCTGTGTTAGTTGGGAATGATGGAAATGATAGTCAACATATCTGGAAGGCCCCTGGTTTGGGGGAGAGGCAATTTTAAAGCATCATGCACACGAAAAAGGACTGAAATAGACACTTTGCACTATGATGCCTTTACAGTGCTGTAAGCACCATATAATTACCCCCGCAACAACAACAACAACAAAAAAATCAGAAAAGCAAGCTGAATTACATTATGGTTACTCATCTGAATGGGACAGAAAAAATACAAGTACCCTATAATTCTTATCTTAAAACAATTCTTTAATCAAATTTGGCTAAAGGATCTTTATTTGCCCACAGTTAGCTATTGTTGTTGTGTGCTTTCAAGTTGTTTCTGACTTATGGAGACCCTATTATGGGGTTTCTTGGCAGGATTTTCTAAAAGGGGAGGGGTGCCTTTGCATTCCTCTGAGGCTGAGAAAGTGTAGCTAGCTCAAGTTCACACAATGGGTTTCCATAACTGAGTGGGAATTTGAGCACTAGTCTCCAGAGTCATAGTCCAACACTCAACCTATTACATTATGCTGGCTGTCCTAGGTCAGCTATAGGGAAGGTTAGGTGCAGGAAATATATTTATAAAACCCACAGTGCTAATCACTCATAATTTCTAATAACTAATAATTTCTTCGCATCTCGGTTTGCTAATATTTTTTCCTGGAAATCTTTACATTTCTGTCTTTGTTTATGTGGATGCTTAGGACCTTGAAACACTATGACCTTGAAATATCTTGGACTATTTCATTATTTCATATGTGAAATAGTAAAGGTTTGTCACTCTCTGCAAGGAGATTGCAAGATGATATGGACACAAAAAACGTGCAGCAGGTAAACATGTGAATATTGATTTAGAAAGATTGTAAAACAGGATTCTTGATAGTGAAAGATGGGGAGAAAGAACACAGATATAAGAATAAATTAAACACACAAAATAAGGCAGTAAGGCTATAGTTTTGTAACCGTTTTTTATGGTTGTAATGGTTTTCTACGGCTGTAAACCGCTTTGATCTGTGGAAAAGCGGTATACAAATAAATTATTATTATTATTATTATTATTATTATTATTATTATTATTATTATTATTTCATGACACTTTTGTTTAAATCTTTGAATACCCTTCCATATTCCTGATTGGGGCTAACATGATTTCCTGGACAAAATTTGTCCTTTTAAAGTTATATTCCTTATATGCACTTTCCTAGGACTGTGCTGAACTCCATGGGGCTTACGTCTCATTAAATGTGTGAAGCACTGTAAGACAAGAGGAACCTCATTTTTGTGGCAGCTGAATTCAGATATGTATTTTGAAATGGGGAATGCTCCAGCTGAGGTGACTGATTTCTGAGCTGACATTACTTTATGTATGTAAGATATTTATGTATTGCTTTTTAGGTAAGCCTCAAAAATGGCTCACATAAAAAAAATGAACAAACAAACAACAAAACCTAACCATAGAAATGAAATGGTAAAGACAAGGAATATCTCAGTTGATGCCTCTGTGTAGTACTGTTTGTCATGTCCAAAAAGAACGATAAAAGAAAATGAGTGATTGGAATCCCATGAGTGGAAGTCTTCACAAAAGAATTTTCTCCTTTTCCCCATTCACTACATTTCCCTACCCTCACCTCTGCATGCTGAAAATCTGGTTGAAGGGGTCCCTGGATCCAATGACTACAAATATTAAAAAAGTGAATATGAGCATATGAATATGAATAATGTAATGAAAATGCTGTAAACTACTGAGCAATGGCAGACTTTTTTTTAAAATCCACAACCCAAGTAACTTTGATGCTTTATAGCTGGTCACATATTTGTTCCATTTCTTCTTCATCCCACATGCTTTTGAACATGTATGACTGGAGTTAAAAAAGCACGGAGAAAGCCTTCCTACACTGGCTTCCCTTAGAAGATGTTCTTATGGACACTATTATCCAGATAATATGGCATGTGTGATGTCGAGGGCAGAGCTATTTGGTGTAGCTCCTCTCCCCTCTTATACATTGACTGAATGTCTGGGTATTACATTGCTTCTGAAAAGGCACAGAGGCAGTAGGCCTTTGAACACCTTTGGCTGGAGAGCAACAGTGTAGGATGGCTTTTCTTTCATGCTGTGGTTGTAGTTTTCATGGAAGTATCCAGTTAGCCACTCTAGAAACAGGACACGGAACTTGATAAATCCTTCATCTGACCTAGAACTGTTCTTTCAAGGGTTTGTCACCATCAGATCTCATTAGCCCTTCAGATTGCTGACAAGAAGGATTACTAGGTTGTTTAGATAGATATATCATTTAAAAGGAAAGGAAAGGAAATGTTTTGTATCAAACTATTTAATGTGACAGACTGGCATTTTTATCCCTCTGTGGTCCAGGGTACAGTACCATGTTTGTGTCATATTATCATAGTCTTCTAGAAACCTGCCAGGGACTGGCAGCTGTCCACACACCACTTTGAGTAGTACTGTTCTATATCACAAGCTACAAGTCCTGACTAATTGCTTCTGTCAATAGGGAAAATGGAACACATGGAGTAAAATGCTGCCAAAATATTTTATCTATTTTCATTACTGACCTTGTATATAACAGCTTCAGGGCAACCTTTTATTTATGTTCATCACTGACAATTCTAACCAACTTGATATGTCTGGTAATTCTCATGCAACAGCCCCTAGAATCATGCTGGGCCACTAACATCCTCATAACATGGCTGATATCGCATTGTGGCTGGAAATGTACCTACCGAAATTTGTATGATTTTTTTAAAAAAAACTTGTATTTAACTCTCTAGTAAAGGTTATCATGGTCACAAATATCATGCTGAAGGTGGTATGTGCATATGTGCATACATTCCTCCTCCTCTGTTAGCACACCCGGCACATCCCACATTATTTTGGGGTGCAAATGTTTTGTTATATTTTGTTAAAACACCAGTTACATGGATGCCAACAGCATGATCTTGGAAAGTGGTCATGAGTGATCAGATAAGATCTGAGGGCATGTGGAAAGGGCCCATGTAATTTAATGGGTGTAAGTATTGCTTCTTCCCACCCACCACCATGTGCATTTCCTTTTGAAGGTTAAAGATAAAAAAGTCTGTCAACCTAAACCAATAAGCCTATATCCCTGCTAGCCTTCATTGTGTTTCTCAGTACCTCATCCTGTCCCAAACTTCCTTGGGTTGTCCTGATTTTATCACTGCTTGATTAAATCAATGTCACCACCTTCAACCAAAAATATTCCTTTTGTAACTCTGAAGTTAAAGCCATCAACCAGTTGGGGATCCCTTTGTTTCTGAGATTCCTGGAAAATCCACTGAAACTGCCCCAAGACACAGTTCACCCCATAAATATGCCCACTTGGGCACTTCCACTTTCGTCCAGTTGAAATCAGGCAGAAACTGTCCAATTCAAGCCTGATCACTCAGTATTTCTGGGTGCACCACAAAGCAGAGTACTGAGCTCCATCCACTCCCAGCTTTCCCTCCAGACTGGAACTAATATGTATCACCCATTGCAAATCCTTTAATTTGCTATCTACTACCTTTTGTATCTTAGTTCGTGTGTGTGTGTGTGTGTGTGTGTGAGAGAGAGAGAGAGAGAGAGAGAGAGAGAGAGAGATTTATGTGTGTTGATTAACCTTTTTATAAATAAACTAATTTGGAATCTGAGCTTGGAGTTCTTTGGGTTCAGAATTAATATACATAGGCTGAAAGTCCCAGATAGAATTTCCCTGGCCCTCTTACTGCTCCCTATTGAACTAAAGTAATTTTCCAAATTAATACAATTTGTGGGTGCTCTCCTATATTTTGGGGTAATATTTATCATATGCAAAGACTGGTTTGGCCAATTCAAGAGCCCACTGACACAGCCCTAAAAGCCATTTTATGGAAGCTACTATCTGTCTGAATATGCCCTTCAATTTTAACGGAGTGTATCTGATGACTGCTACAGAATATATTCTACCTCTAAACACTTTCAAGTATTAATTCTTATTCACTAACCTACCTTAGTGTATGAATTTCTAGAATATCAAGAAATTCAGTTCAGCGTGTGTACAGTACAGCAGTATTTCACATGCAGTCTCCCCAGGAGTCTTCCATCCCCAAGAAACACAAGCAGGCCCACTGTCTTCCATTCACAAGATGTGACATGGGATCCCACTGCACACAAGTAATGGAAGATCATGTGCACATTGGAATATTGATGCCACTGGTACATTTGCAAATGTATAATGGTTTGCATGCCATGCTGGAACTGTTATATGATGTAGCACAGACAGCCATGTAGTACATGGCCTAAATACCCTAAAGACACCAGATCCTGTCTGATCGTAGAAGCTAGGTATGACCAGCCATGGTTAGTACTTGGATGGGAGACCACCAATGAATACCAGGTGCTGCAGGGTATATTTCAAAAGCAGAAACTGGCAAAAACACCTCTTAAGTATTTCTTGCCTACGAAAACACTATGAAATTCATGGGCCACCATAAATTGACAGGCAACTTGAAGGCATGTGCATGTGTGTGCGTGCACACACACTCTGCACAGATCACTTTTTAATACAAACTAGTTCAACTGAATCACTTGAAATATGTATTAAGTCTATAATGTTTAATTTTGCACAAATATAAAACATTGAGACCTTCTAAAACCCTGTACCAAAGTCTGATAACTATTCAATTTTATCAGTATGATTTCAAATTTAATCCAGAGTAGATGCTGTCATTAGCACTGTGTATTTTCTCCTCTTGTCTTATTTCAGCCAGATATATTATCCTCTGCCATACAATAAATAGCTAACCAGGAACTCTGCATTGGGAGGTCTGGCCTTTCAGGTATGTCATTTTGAGACCACCCTAATCGCCGAGGCAACAAGAGCACAAAGCCAAGGTCAAACAAAGCAACCCTCTTGTAATTAGATACTAATAGTGGATTAAAGGTGTAAAATTCGCCTAAATCCACACACCAATAGACTAAACAATTCAAATGAAGTCAGCAATATTTGTTTTGTAAAAATACTTTCCACTAGAAATCATAAATAAAACAAATATAATACTCATGATTGACTGCAGCAACATCTGCTTCCTAGTTAATAAAACTGCACTTCAGTGGCAGATCCATGACTAAGCATTATAACTTTCCTATAACAAATAACTTTATTGTTAACTCATTTGGAATTCTGAAGTACATAGACTCTCCTCTGTTAAAAATACGTCCTCTAATATCAGCTTCCATGTACTGTTGTCAGTTGCTGTACATCTCAAAAGTTAAATATTCAGACTATATCATCTACTCTACCTGCTGGTTCTCTAAAGTACCCTTTCCCTTCCCAGTAAAAAGGCCATTTGATTATTGTGCTCTTTGTAATTCATTTTTTAAAACCAGTTTTTATTAGGAATCAACAACAGCATACAAAGACTCTATTTATGCAATACTAAGTATGCAAAAACAACATACAGAAAGTGATTATGATTTTCATTTCATCTCTTATTAAATATTCTTTACATGTTTTCCTCTTAGTTGAATGATGCCTAGAACCATTCTAGTTTTATGTTTTTATTATTTTATCATTTATAATGTATTATTGTTTTTTGTTGATGAGTCTCTTTTGCTAATTTTACCATGTTGTTTTATTTGTGGGTTTTGTGCCTTGGTTTTTTTTATACTGTTCTTGTATTTACTGTTTGGATCTATTTTATATTGTGATGGCTTTTAGCTTTTAACAATAAACTTCTATACTATACTTAGTTATAGGGATCTGCAATAAACTTTTTGCCTTAACACATCTTGTCAGCATCTGAAAATACCCTACCAAAATTTCCATTGAAACCTTTGTGGATTGGTTGCATCTGAACTTCTGTTTATATAATAATTATATGGAACCATTGCTCTATATATGCTTCTTTCACCACTAAGACATTTCAAATTATAAATCGGTTTTTGCTCATTGTACCTAGCTCATGTATTGGCAGATTTACTAGAATGAATGACAATTATCTGTCTTGGAAGTGTGCTACTATTGCTGTACTACTTTTGAACTACTTCTGAATCATAAACTAGGATGATTAAAACTTTCTACAAATCTTCACGTATTTTTCACATTCAGTTATTAATTTATAAGATTTTTTATTCTTGTGCTCTATATCCATGTTTATTATATACACATACACATGCAGAATTTGATTCTTTTGTGGGCAGGGTGAAAACTGATTTACGTTTTAATGCACTGTTCTTTAACACAGGTCCTATTGATTACAATAAAAGCTATTTTTAAATAAGGTACCAAAATCACAGCCTAGATTACCCTGTTTGCTGATGTATCTGGAAATCAAAATTATATCCTCATCAAAAAACTTTTCCTTATTTCTATGAAGAATTTCTTACCTTTTGGGGTCAACAATTTTATAGAGTTTTCCATTGTGAGACTGTGTCATGCTTTTAGTACTAGCTAAGATGTAAATCTCACCTGTTAAGCAAACAAATACAATATATTAATAATGGTATTCTCTAAAGTACTTAATTGCTGGTATGTCATAGTGAACTGTATATTTTTTGTAGCCCAAAATATTACAATTAACTAATCCATATGTACAATCCCATGAAAACTCTTATTTCAAATAAAGTAGGAAGTTTACAACTGTACTATTTACACAGTTGATGCTTACTTGGATGAGTTGGGCCCAAAACTTTACTACAATCTTTGTTTTGGTCCCATTAGATAAAATACTAAGGTGGTTTTTTTTAACTCTGTGATCGAGCATATGAACTTGTATAGTCAGACAGAAAGACACTTTCAACCAGTATAGATAAGTAGAGAAAAGATAGATGCTGAGCGATGAAGAACCTGGGCATGAAACATGGGCAAAATAAAGCAGCTTCCAGCCACTTTGAAGGCAGCAGGTTTAGATGACACATAAGGCAAAAAACAGGTGGAAAACAAAACAAAACAAAAAAACACACTACGGGGCTAAAAACTGGAGCAAAAAGAAGCTGGGATACTCCAGCTCAAGGCATAAAATGTGCATCTTTGCACTGACCTATAAACAGCCTGGCACTAATGCGGGACTGAGGCAAAGCAAAAACACAATTGCCAATAATGCAATGGATGTAATGACAACATACACAAAATAGACAGCCCAACAGAAGGGCATAGGGTGAAGGAAAATGAAGGGGGCATGTATGGGGGGCTTCCATGAATGTGCTTTGCCACTGGGTACACTGATGCACTGTACAAGCAGTGCATCACAGGTGAAATTGTGTCAGTCACATGGGTGGATGTCCAATGGAATGGCATCTGGATGGGAAGAGGGAGGTAACTGGAAATAGCTGGTGGTATGTTTGTGGAATGGTGTGCTTGCATGGTGGGAATGCAGCAAAAAACAAAACAAAAAAACAACTGCATGGCACGGCTTGACACTGCACAGTGCAGACAGCCCATGGGTGTTTGGGTTGCCTTTGGTGCAGATAATGGAGACAGAGCGTTTTCAGAAAATGTATGAAGGAGCCGCTTATATCACAAGAGGTGTGATCCAAACTCCCTACAGAGAATGGTCTCTATTTAATTATTTATCTGAAGCACTATAGTTAAAAGTTATGCCATCTTTTAAAAATCTCTACATTGGGTGCCTGTACTGGAAAGAAAAAAATGAGAAAATTATATATATATTTAACCATGGCAATTTTCCCTAAGGGAGACAGCTTGATTTTCCCCAGCTTTTGATTTATTTAATTTTAAGTATTTAAATATTATTTTATAGTTACAGATTAGTACGTGGGTGTGGTGTAGCGGTTTAAGCATTGGACTATTATTCTGCAGACCAGCTTTGGTGACCTCGGGCAAGGCAACACTCTCAGCTTCAGAAAAGGTTTGTCATAGGCTCATTGTAAGTGGGAAACAACTTGAAGGCACACAATAGCAACAACAAGATGAGAGGCTGCGGCTATTGCACCCTGGAAAGGCCAGATTGGGGGTGCGGTGTGTGGTTGCCACAGCCCTGATCCGGTGCAGCTGGAGGTGGCAAAGACTGTGATTCTACTACAGCTGATCTTACTGTAGCTGTGTGTGACTGTCTACAAGAGGCAATGAAAACAGCATCTGTTTAGAATCTCTTACTGAACATGTGTGAATAGCAAAACAGAGGGGAAAAAGGAAGAACATATAAGCCTGACTTATCAGCTACTTCCAACAGTTTTAAAAAAAATACATAAAGATGTATACATTTGATCATCAAATGGAAATCATAAAGAAAATAAGGATTTCTTTCCCTGGTTGTTTCATTTCACATGTGCTTATTATTAATTTTGAATAAAATTTTGGTAAAACATGCTGTAGTGCTTTTCTTTTTTGTCATGTCCCCATTCTTTCCATGTTCCCTATTTCTATCCCTATTCTTTCCATATTATTTCTGCCTCTATTATCACATTTTTGGTTCCACAAATAAACACCCAGGTGCACATGTATATGTGATGTATGTCAGCACTTGTTCTTAGTCTCAGCACTTAATGCGCATCTAGCACAGCATGGTGTAGTGGCTTGATCATTGGACTGTGCTTCTGGAAACTACAGTTTGAAACCCTGCTCAGTCATGGAAACCCATTGAGGGATCTTGAGCAAGCCCCACTCTCTCAGCCTCAGAGGAAGGCAAAGGCAAACCCCTCTGAACAAAGTTTGCCAAGAAAAGCCCATGATAGGTTTGCTTTAGGGTCGCCATAAGTTGGAAATAACTCAAAAGGACATAACAACAAGAGGCATTGGCTAGGCATAAAGAATATGTTTTAAAACATGATGGCATGTCTGCTTCTTTCTACTACACCCTATATAACAGTGTAAACAGAGACTAAATGCTGGCAGGGCATTAGCTGTGAATATTTTCCAAGAAACAAGAAGCAGCAGTTATTCTGCACATATACAGTAACTGCCGTACACTACTGTATTGTATTTCTGATATAGTCCATTTAAGGCTATCCCTGCCCTTTTTGGTAATCTCCCACTTAAACTACAGCAACACATTTTGCATAAAGTTGTATTTGAAGATTGGTCAGATGTGGTTTTAAACACAATATAGCTGCAAGATCACTAACTGGGCCTAGGAAACACAGCAGTGGAACATGTAGCTCCACTGGCTACCAAACTGGTTCAGCTTCAAAAAGGTTAATGCTTACTTTTAAAGTTTGACACAGATTAGCTCTTAAACATCTGAAGAAACTCAGTTCAGTGGTTTTATTCATGTCTACATAAGTGTAAGAGCCAAAATGGTGTAGTGATTTGAGCATTATGCAACTCTAGAGATCAGGATTTGATTCCTCACTCAGCCATGGAATCCCTCTGGGTGATCATGGGTGAGTCACACACCCAGAAAACTCCATGATAGATTCATCTTAAGGTCACCATAATTCAGAAACCATTCAAAAGCACACAACAACAAAAACAAACAACAACAACGTGTCCTTCTGTTGTTTGATGAAGACCATATTAGCCCAGGTTTTTAATATATAAGATTTTAATCTTTTAGGTTTATCGCAAGGCTTTTGGAGAACAAGAACAGAGTGGAACGGAAGGGAATGGAACAGGGGAAAACGTGTGTTATCGCATGGGAGAATCCCGCTGATGCCGCCAGGAGTCCCCAATCCATTCCCCAACTGTTCCACAGCAGCTGACTGAATGACTGTTGAGAATCGTTCTTCAAAATTGGGTGCTGTGGAACAGATGGGGAACTGTTTGGGAACTCCAGCATCGACAGTGTTCTCCCATGTAATAACACATGTTCCTCTCCGTTCCATTCCCTTCCAGTTCCTTTCCTTTCCGTTCCCATTCTCCATGTGCCATGCAATAAACTTCCATGACATTATCATGTATTCCAAAAGTCCTTCCTCACCTTACAAATTCTAATTTTCAGCTGCAGGTGTCCCCTCCCACCATGGCTTTTGCCACCCTGTTAGAGGTGGAAGGAGAGGATATGGAGGAATGCCCAGCGCTTTTCTTGTCTAGCTCCTCAATGCCCTCATCCCTGCTCTTCTTTAATGAGGCAGTAGCTATGCTAGGAAGGAACAGCTGAAGATGAATATTGGAATTTGGAAGTGAAAGAGCACAGGAATGATGGAGCTTCACAGTCCATCCTGCTACAAAATCTGCTAAGAATTAAAATTACACAAACCTCATCCCACATCCAATCTGGCAACCCAATTTGTGGACTAGACTCACAATAATTGAGATTTCCTGCATGGCAGGGGGTTGGACTGGATGGCCCTTGTAGTCTCTTCCAACTCTACGATTCTATGATTCTATGAATAATTTATTGAAGGGCGGCTTATACATTTATTAAATAAATAAAATAAAAATTCAGAAGACCTATCTTGGTCAAGTTCCAAAATAGCAATATACTAAAAAAAAAAAGTGTCATCTTACCTAATTCATCTTCACCGAATCCCAAGATATGTCCCGAAAAGAAACCTCTACAAGAACCACTGTTACCCAGACAGAGTGGTTTCTCTTGCCATTGTTTGGTCGTGGGACTTTGTTGCAGTGTTAAAAAATTTCTGTAAATACAGAGGACAAATAGTTACACATTGCTCTCTAGAACTATAAATGAGTCAATGCAGGAATTAAAAAGAAGAAATCTAAATCACAGTCTACATTATACACCTATGCTCACTTACTTGGGAGTAAGAATCACTGAAATGAATAGGACTTACTCCTGAGTAAGCATTTATAGTCTTAATGTCTTGAGCTATGAAGCACTATGAGCTACATTACTGGTTGTACTGAGACCTTGACATTCCCATCTCTTATTAGAATAAATTGATAAATGAAAGCTATCAATGCTTTCATGTTAATATAATTATTCCTGTTATTATGTTTATCATAAATTTGAAGCTTAGATCCTATGGATAGTCACAACTAGAGCATACCTTTTTAATCAGGAGGATTTACTGATGTTGACTTGCTATTCAACAATGGATTCAACATGTCGACTTTGTAACTACCAATAAAATTCAGGATTGAGAGCTAACACAGAATTAATAGCCTAATTCAATGCATGTTTTTGGATGCAAGTCTATTCCCAATAGGACTTCTTATTTTCAGATTCTTGTAAAAGGAAATGGTACAAGCATACCCACTCTAATTTTTCACAGTGAGCCTTTCAGTGAGAGTCAGAGACACATATGCCACTATTAATACATTTTATATACAAAAGAGATTTACAGTGCTTCTGTTTTTGAAGCATTCTGTGAACACTTTTGTTTTTACTAATTCCATACCCATTTGCCCTAACCATGTAATCCTTGATGGATGTCCAAAATTTCACTTATCAGTTTCCTAGTGTGAGAGGCCCTGTCCCCCTACTTCAAATAACTTCATTCAAAGGTATTTAGGTCTTCAAAAGTCATCATCAGCACTTTAAATTGGAATGAAAGACAAAAGGCAAGCAATACAACTCATACAATATGGGCATCATATGTCCCGTATATCTTGCCCCCTGTATCAGTTGATGTTTCTGAACCATTTTCAAAAGTAGACTCCCACCACAGAGCACATTACAATAATCTAATTTGGATCAGAACGTTAAAAAGGTTTTGTTTAATTTAGAATACAATTACTCCTAGTGCTGCTATCTTGGAGAGTCTGGGAGTATCTATCAAAAAAGTAATTTTCCAACCTCTGGTCCACTTGTGACCAGAGCATGGGCAATTGAAGCACACAGGGTTGAAGCTGGTGAATCAACAAGTTGGTAAAAGGTACAACCAGACACCAAGGCCACTTCTGCCATGAGATTTTGGGTGTTGAATCCAGAAAAACCACCAAAAAGCATGCTGAGTCTTTCAAGGAGAAACCACCCCAAAACAGTTATCCATCCCTACCCTCCAACATTTCACAGAGGAAAATTGGGACATATGTGGTCAGGCAACATCAGAGTGTAGTTAAGTTTGCAGATGTTATCAATGAGGAAGAACAGACAAACTAAAGAAAAGTTGCAGCAGTTTGCTTTTGCTCAAACTTACAGGAAAGGGAAATATTCTTCCTCCTTTTCTCCCCTGCTGCTGAACTGAGTGCAAACTACCTCTGCATTGTGAAAGCAGTTTTGCAGAAATTGAAGTAGATTGAAAACAAAGTGAAAAAGTGGGAGGAGGAGAGCGTGCAGCTGGGACATTTTAGAAGCAACTGAGAAAAAAAATGGGATGGCAGAGGATTAAGTGGGACTGTTCTTGCCAAATTGGGAGAGATGGAAGATATGCAAATCTTTATTCAGATCAGATTTTCCACCCCACAGTATCTCTGTCTTTTGAGTTTAATCTTAGTTGTGCTTATCCATCCCTCCCTCCACATACTTGCTTAGGATTTCCATTGTGTCTCTGGGACAAGTAGATGGGAAAGAAATGTAGCTCTTTATGTTATTGATATGCTGATAACATTTTAACCCAACCATTGTGATTATTTGTTTCAGCTGTTTCATGTGGATTTTGAAAAATACGAGGACAAGATCAAGACTGGGTCACCCAATGGGCATGAGATGGAAAATCAAATCTTCCAGCATCCCCTTCTGATTCTAATCCTCCAGGAAGGAAAGGAGATAAGGTAACACTGTCCTTTTAAGACTCATTCTAGCAAGATGGCACAGAAGGATATTATTATTATTATTATTTTCTTATTTCCTGACTTTCTCCCCAATATAGGGACTCAAGGCAGATATTATGATTAACATGTACAATATACACATTTCAAAGCTGATTGTGTTATCTACACATTCTAAAAATGTTATTTTAAGACATTTACCCATTGCGATCCCCAAATACATAACTTCCATATAGTCTTTCAGACTGGCAGCCTCGGTATATGAATCCACCAATCATTGGTCCGCTGCTGAATGGTTTGAATTCCAAAAGCGAAGGCTCACTTTCTAAAAAGGAACTACCACAGTATTAGACTACATGCAATATCATTTGTTAAGGATTCTATTCAAAGAAGCAATTAGCATAATTTCTATTCAGTGGCAACAGTTTTGCAAAGTACTAGTTAGAATTTAGACTAAAATAAAATTAGTTTCTTTAGTCAACATTTTTTTCAGTATTAGATCCTATGTACGTTTACCAAGTATTTACTCAGATATATAGTCCTTGATATTTAAGATTACTGGTTAAAATGCTTCATATATAATCTCAGATTGCTAGAAGCTCATTTTATTGCCATATAAACTCGTTATCAACAAATGAAAAGAGCTTATGTTGATACATTATGTTTGATAAAACATTAAGCATGCTAGAAAAACCCTCTTAGCTTTCTTCACCATTAAAAGAAAATAACCGCAGTGATCTTATTCTACATTGTTATCCAAGACTGTATGCCAAGTACATGGAATTCCTCTAATTACAACCCATATTATTTTTAGAGATGTGGGGGTATTTCTGTAAGTCCTCATATTTATCTCAAGGATAATGAAAACTGGATGTGAAAGCCAAAATGCACATACATAAGAGAAGAATTATGAATGGCAAGAATCTGGAAACAGTTTTGGAATCCTCAAGGCTTTGGGTGACAAGGCATTTATTTTGATTTTCACACTTCATGAAGGTTACAGTTTGCAAGAATATGCTGGTGTTTCAAAAGGGAATTCTAGCAAGCCCCAAAAATGGACAGGATTTTTTCCCCTATTGCCTACTGACACTGCTGGAGAAATAAGGTGCAAGAAAAGCTAAACGTTTTGTGATATTGGAAAATGGAAGCAAATATTCATTTGTCTATCAAGTCGACATCCTTTCTATCAGATGCACTGGGTATCCTGGTTGTCTATAGCACTATCCAGTCTTAACTTTGTTGTTGCTCTTGTAAGGTCTAAATGGCAAGAAATACTCTGGATGAAGTACTTAGAAGTGTCATAATGAAATCAAACCATATTTCAGGACCAATAAGGTAAATAAAATCTCAAGGTTTTCATTTTAAAGGAACTTGCCATTCTTCCACAGAGGTATTTCAAAAGGGATACTGTACCCTGAAAAAGCTGAAATAGAACTAATAACAACATCAGATTTTATTACTCTGCATATGAATAAGGTCTCTTGTCCTACTATAGATGTTAATAAACTGAGCAATACTAGCAACACACTAGAAAGTGTATTTTCACTTATAACTGTTTGTGAATAATTTCTGTGCTTATTTTATCTACAGTTAAGCTGTAACTTCACAAACTGTACCTTTTGTGTGCCATTGTCATTTGACTCTACCATTTACAATCATTTCCTTTTCCACTTCATTTTTTCTGATGTAGTGAATTGTAGTCTACAAATGTTTATGCCATAATAAATGTGTTAATTTTTATAGTGCCACAGGATTCTTCCTCTCCTGCCCAATGCATAATTTTAAATTGGTGCCACAGACATGGGAGGTTTTAATTTTTTAAAACTCTAGCAAACTAGACACCACTGCACTTATTTTAGTTTTTGGAAAATAAATTCTTATTTTAAATTCTTTTGAAGACAGTAGTTTGCAACTTGAGGAAGATATTTACAACCTGTTTTTTTAAAGCAACTAACCACATTATTTTAATTTCATATTTTTTTCTTGGATGGTACTAGTTTTGCATCACAATATTGCTTCACTTGTTTGTTTCATTACAGCAGTGGCTTAATAAATCCTTTCTTAAACCACATCATTCTTTGGTATTGCTTTATTAACTATACCAACAAATATGTGCATGTTTTTTGTGGGTTTTTCAAGCTATGTGGCCGTGTTCTGGAAGAGTTTATTACTGACATTTCACCAGCATCTGTGGTTGGCATCTTCAAAGAATGCTGGCATGGAATTGAGTAGGGTATATATACTGTTGGCTGTGAAGAAGTGATTTACATATTAATCTGTGTGTTGGTCTGTTGTTGAATGGCAAGGTCTCAGGGTGGAAGGATATGTGAGGAAGATTTGTATCTATTTAATTTGTGTTCATTTTATTAGTGATCCATTGGCCTGTTACAGACTGCCAAAATAAAGCTGCTTCGGGTCTCCTTGGAGGTATGCTGTTTAAATGATGCATGCACCCTAAGAATCCAGAAGCTGCACCAAAGCTGCACTCCAGTGCTTAGGAATGGAGTGTGGCTTTGGCGCAACCTCCGGACTCTTAGGACCCATGCGTCGTTTAAATAGCATACCTCCAAAGAGACCCGAAGCAGCTTTATTTTGGAAGTCTGTAAAAGGCCATTGTCTGCTGAGAAAGCCCCCTGACCCTGGGTGGTTTTCATTTGCACTTGCTGGGTTTTAATTTTGGTGTTTTCCAGTGTTCAAACTGGCACATCACAATTTGTCTACTAATATAATGAATTGAGGCACATTCCTAAAGGACCTATAGTGTAAAAGCACAATTGATACGAACATCCCTTTGGACTGTAGCACTATTGATAAGTGCAACAGGAACTCTATAACAGATTTTGTGTTCATCTTATTAAAAACAAACAAATGACCAATATTTTTAAAAATCTTTATAGGAACAAGGGCTGGTCTCCTAGCATGCAAAGTTTTAATACTCCAAGCAGACAAAAAAAAAATCCCTTTAAAGTTATTTAATTAAATAAATAATTAAAATGAAAAGATTTGTCTTTGCTTTATATTTGTTTTCTTAATAAAGTTATGGATTTAATAATTTCAAAGGAATATACAGTGTAGGGCACTTCTATAATTGCTAAAATACTCTGAAGAGATTTTTGATCAATTAGTTAGAGACTATCTTGTTGAAAAGAAATTAGCCTTATTCATGACAATGATTCTTCTGATTTTCGATGATTAGGCAAATGAAACCTGGGCCTATGTCAATTTGCTAGCTGCAACTAGAGCTTACCCAGTAAATCAGCTGCTAAATGCTTGGTTAAACCCCATTAGTTTAATAGATCTACTTTAGTTGGAACTAGACCCTTGGATTTAAGTGCTTTAGTACTTTAGAAAACCTGCTTAGGGTTTATACCTATCAGAGATTTTTTTCTAACATATACAAATAAATATATTAAAAGTACTTATTTTCTAGATAATGACTCCCCTTGTTCCACAGTTTAAGACTGAGGTCCGTATTACCCCATGGCCCCCTGGAATACCCTCCCAGAATGGTGACCTAAATATTCCCTGATCTATGCATTAATTTGGCAAGATCGCATATTTTTTAAAAAACAGTTAACTATTTTCAGTTCCCTTCTCAAGGTTGTATCAATTATTTTGATGACATGTGGCATCATCTAAAAATATACCATGTATGGAAGAAACTGGCAAAACCATCTCTGAGAATTCCTTGCCTAAGAAAACCCTATGAAATTCATGGGTTTACCATAAATCAACAGGTAACTTGAAGGCTTTTTGTTCCCTTTCACATATAACATGTCTGTAATGGTAATGGAATGTTCTACATAATCTCATTGTTCCATACATCTTTGCTGGGCATCTATACAATTCATTGTATATTATATAGAACTCACCATAATCTTTCCCTTTGATTATCTGAAGGATTCTTGCTGAGGATCTGTTCTTCCCATTGGAGTCTGAACAAAGTATTGTTAAATTAATATTGACATCTGTTGGTTGGCGATCCACAGCACACCTGTGCCAAGAACATTATGTTAATGGAAGCAAGATGATATAGGAAAGCTTCTCTTCCTTCACCTTCACACATCAAAATAACTGCAATGCAATGTTTTTCATCCTGTACCATTAATATTGAGGAGAGAGATGCCATTTCTTGTATAGGTTGTTTAAAACAATAGGAAGTAATATATATAATGGGGGAGGGGAGGAAGGGGTTGGAGAAAGGAAGAACAAGTAGTTTAGAGTAACTAGTGCCCAGTCATGGGCAGTCTGGATTAAACAGCATCACACTGTTCTTGTCAGTCCTGTGATATCCTTGTCATTTCAAATGTAATGGGTGGAATCCTGTTGGTGATATACACATGTAAGTGTGGGCTATCCATGCAGATGACTGTTCAGGGACAATGTTATGTGGGCCAGGGAACTATTTTCCAACCTTCTATGCCCTATCCCAAACTTCCCCACTCAGGCTACTACTGTTGTTACTACTGCTGCTTACCAGTAAGGAGAGTAAAGAGGTGGCAACTCAGAAGAGGAAAAAGTGTCTGTTCTCATTTCTAAGGAAAGGGGACATGATGGTACACTCCAACTGAGATGTGGAAGCAGGGAATGCTATAGCTATGCAAGTACATGGTTGCTGACCGGATAGCCATCCATTCCCATTCCAGTAGCCTGTGTCTGTTGAACAGTCCCCACTTGAATAGAATGTCTGGGTGGTGTAGTGTTTGGGTAATGTCTGTTACCATGCTCTAGTTCTTAAAGTTCAAAGAGGAATTCTATGAACCATCTATTCACCATGCAGTGGCTGCAAATGGTTTCACATAGCAAACTTGAAGCAGGTGTTTATCCCTGAAGCTGTAGCACGTGTTTATTACTGAAGCTGTTCTCTTGTAAAACAGAGCTCTGCTGAACATGTAAACAGGTATCCTCTTATTCTCACTGAAGTCCAAGGTCTTAATCTTATTGTTAGTCCCAACTAGATGGGACTTACTAAAAATTATATTTACTTAAGCACTGACTCACCATTTAGCAATTCGACCTACTCTAGTTGGATCTACATATGTTGGGATTGATCAACAGGATTCCGGCCCAGGTTTTCAGCACTGCAGTTTGTAGCTGAAGAAACCTGTGAGTAACCTGAATAGTTTATATGCGGTTATAAGCCTTCTGTTTAAAAGTAAACAAAGGCCTGTTACAGACCGCCTAAAAGCAGCAGTCTGCTGCCGCCACCGGTTGCTGCATCCGGGAACCGCAGCGGCCAAACCGTGCGGTTCCCGGACGCAGCAAGAAAGAAACGCTGAAATGGTGCTTCTTTCTGCGCCCAGGAAGTGGCGCCTCAAGGCGCTAGTCGCGCACTCGCGGTGTCACTTCCGCCGTGCGACATCCGGACGCTATGCATCCGTGACGTCAAAATGGCAGCCCCCGTGTGGATGGACGCCGCCATTTTGTACGACCTCGGTCCGTACTAGGGTTGAGGGGCATCTGGAAGGGATGCCCCTTCTCAACCCTAATACGCCCCTTCCTAACCCTAGCACGCTCCTTCGGCGCATCTGTAACACGCCAAAGTTTATTTTTAAAATTCTTGGTGTAAAGTGTTTATTTTTCGTTTGTGTAGGAAGCACAGCCATTCATACAATTCTACATCCTGATGGTTACTGAAGGGTCTTGGACTCCAAGTTATCAATCCAAGGATATTGGCATTGCTATATTCAGATTAATGAGTGAGCAAGGGAGTTGAACACTGGTAGAAAATTAACTCAAAAGGGCACTTTAAAATCACGGCAAAAGTTATTTTTAAAATCTTCATTTTAAATGATTAAATAATATCCCTTGAAATAGATATAATTAAATAGAGAAAGATTTTTATTTTAATGGTAAGTGATTACAGTTTAATGAAACTTGGCCTTTAACATGTCTTGTCTTATGTTGTTCCTGGTTGAAAGAAAGTTGTCAACGGTAGCTGTACCAGTTCCCTTTAGATCTACGTTTAGCCATGAGTTAGCTGTCTGGGTTGTCACTGTTTGTTTTTGTTTTGTTTTTGTTTTTGACATTCACACTAAAAGTATGTAGGGAGACAATTTTTTTAATGTGAAGTTGAAGGCTTTCATGGCCGGCATCCATAGTTTTTTGTGAGTTTTTCGGGCTATGTGACCATGTTCTAGAAGAGTTTATTCCTGACATTTCGCCAGCATCTGTGGCTGGCATCTTCAGAGAATGCTTGCCTACATACCCAAGTCCTTTCCAGGCAAGCATTCTCCGAAGATGCCAGCCAGAGTTGCTGGTGGAATGTCAGGAAGAAACTCTTCAAGAACATGGCCACATAGCCCGAAAAACCCACAAAAAAACTTTTTTTTAGTTTGCATTGCATGTCATGCAAGAACTGTGATTTCTTCCAGAAGTTTTTCCATTATGCCAGAAGTTATAGGTAAGAATCAGATGCTGACCAAGGCTATGACAATTTTTTCCTTGTGTCAGGAGAAGACTGTCTCTATACAACTCCAAATCTGTGTAGTGCAGGGGGAGACTGAGACCTAATATGTATAATGCAGAATTTCATCTTCTCTTGTAAAACCACATTCATAATATATATCAACAAATTGCTCATGAATAACAATGATCTAATTTGGATTTTTCTTCTCTGACCATTCTCTAAATTAGAATAAAGTGTTACTCTAATTGTTAGTGTCTCTTCATTATGAAAAAGAACCTGCTTACCTGCCTGGATTGTGGAGTCCATGGGCAAAAATTTCAGGTGGCTGATTGGTGCTGTTAAAATGTGGGTTGCTTTGTGGTATGGAATAAGGCACATGGCAGAAATCAGTGTCTACATCCAGGCGCAACACAGAACCTGTAAAATCACTGAAAAAGTTGGAGGATAATACAATTGATTTCAGGTTTGTTTTTTAAAAACATATGTACTAACCAGTGCTCACTTTTACGTAGTACTACAACCAATGCCAAAAACCACCTAGCTAGAGTTACAATCTCTGTTAGCTTAATACAGCACAAGAGAGAGTATGCAATTTTCTAGAGTTTTAGTATGATTTTGTAAAGCATGCACCTATAATTTTCACTGGACACATTTGTTGAGGTTGCTTTTTCTGTTAGCATTCTGTTAACACACCTTGTGATAAATATATGATGGTAGTGAGAAGAATAATTGTATAATTACACTGCATTTACTAAGAACTATTTTCAAACCTTTGACTCTGGTTTATATACTCCTTTTTCATTCACTGAAGCAGTCAGAAAGAAATGGTGTGGGATGTGCAATTTGCCCATGGGCTTACTAAATTGTGCTTCAGTTACTAGACAAGTAAACAACTGCATTTTGGTATTTTTAAAAAAAGCCTTATCCATTGGTATAAACTGTACCTTAGACCATCCATCTCTTCCATATCATCTATTGTGATCATCCCGTCACCAAGGAATACGTATAAAAATCCATCAGGTCCAAAGAGTAACTGTCCTCCAAGATGTTTTCTATGTAACTCTGCAACTTCTAAGAAACCTCTTGCTGTTCTCGTATCAACTTGGTGTGGATTTTTCCTGCACCACAGAAAAGGAATGCATAATTAATCATTTAGGCTGGTGATCAGTGCTATTTCAGTAATTTCCTCTTATTTCAGATGCTTAATTGGTGTGAGCCTCATTGATACCTAGAAGATATATAACCAGGTAATACAAGAATAGTGCTAAGAAAATATAAAAGTGATTGGATTCTGTATCATGGACAAAAATGGATGAATGGATGATATATTTAATTGCATTCTATTTTAAACAAATGATCTGTTTTAATATTGTAATAGTTTTATTCTATTTTAATTGTCACTTTTGTAAGTTTTTAATTGTGCTGTGCTTTTAGACTGTAAGCCACTTTGAGTCCCAGTTTTGGGAGAAAATAAGAATACAAATAAATATAAATATAACAACAACAACAACAACAACAACAACAGATAACTGTTGTCAGTGGAGAGGCTATTACCTGTGAGCAGGCATTAAGGATGACTAAAGAAAAGTTACCACAAAATCATTCACCAGAGAGAACTCATTAAAGAACATACTACAAGTGGATTATTTCAGTTGCAAACATAACAGATATTATGAGGTTAGCTTTCCTCATTTCTTCCACTGGGATCTTATAACCTTTGCTGCCAGTGTTAACTATGACAGTAGAAGGGAAGGTAGTGAGAATGAAAGTGAAGGAAAAGGTGGTAGTAACTGTGACTGGAACAGAAGCTGCTGGGCTCTGGGCTGATTGCTTCCTGGCTTCTGAGGGCTCTCTGGTATCAAGGCAGTTTGGAAAGTGTAGCTAATATAATGTATAAAACATTGAGACAATGGGACAGGACTGTCTCTCATACTGTCTTAGGTATCCAGGCTCTGGAAACACAAAGGAAGCGGCTCCCCTAATGTAACAGAATTTTATGCTACAGTAGTATTTCAGTGGGATCCTGACCTCATGAAACCACTATAAAACACGGAGTGTGTTTCTTTTGCTCAAATCTTACAGGTTAGCCTGTCATGCACCCACGTTAACAGATTTTCCCCCCCAGATTCCACAATGAATAAGTAATCTTTTAGACCCCCCCAAACACTGTTATGCCAGCAAAATAATTGGATTCTGTATTATGGATAGTGGTGGAAAGATTATTTGAAAATATTTGGAAAATGGTTGAAACACAAGTTTTTTGAATGTTGAAGAACTGTGATGAGAAGAATCCTGGATTGAGTTAGGGATTTGTTTTATGCAAAATTTGCATGTAGACCTTTCTGCATAGAATATAATATTTCAGAAAATGTTGTTTTCTATGCAAATTAAAAATCTGTGAATTTTATGCAGAGCAAATCTCCAATTACAGCATTTCATGTGCATAAATTAATATTTCTGCATTGAAATATTATTGTCCACATAGAAAAGGTTATTTCATGAACACAAAATACCAATTTCTGCTTAAAACAACTTCATGGTTTTTTTTTTTTTTTTTTTTTACAGAATAAGTCCCAAATTGCGAATAGCTCTCAAAAACTTTGTGTTTTTCGAAGACTTTCTCACAGTAGGAAGAAAATTGCTAACATAATTTGTTCCTACCTTTGAAAAGAAACAAAGGGGTGAAGCCGATGGCTGGGAAGTAGGAGCTTCTGGTTGCTCCGGCTACAATCGGACCAGGACCAAGGTGGGCTGGCATTGCAGTTCTCAAGCTGTGCCAGCCAGGAGTTGGTTTAAACTGACCTATTTTTGATCCGATCCTTTGGACCGGAGTGTGGTCTTAGCACAGCTTCTGGAAGCTTTGAGTGCATGCATCATCTAAATGCCACTCCCCCAAGATGGCTGAAAGCCACTTCTTTTGGCCTGTGTGTTTAAGGCCTTAGTGAACATTTATACCCCTAATTATGGATAGGGTTGCCTGGTCAGGATTATCTCAGACCCTGAGATTACAGGGACAAAAACTGAGATTTAGTACAACGCTTCATGATGCCACAGGAGGTGGATGGTGGTGATATTCCAAGGGGCTGCCTCTGGTAATGCTATTAAACATAATACATAAAGTATCAACTGTAGTTTCACAGCATATGTCACCCAGGTTGAAATACAAGTCTAACACACATGGAAGACACACACATATTTCAAGGGAGCATTCTGACTGTAAGATTCTTCCTCCTTCCCCTGAGAACCAGAGAAGACAACCCAGACCCTGAGGTCGGGTTATTTTTTGATTAACTGAGGTATACATGAGAATAAGGATAAATTAGTGGGGGAGCAAAATAATGTACTTGGCTTCTACTCTCAACATCTCTTGACTAAAAGGCATCAGTAATCTCTGAGTGTTTTCCGATGTGACCCCTATAAATGCAAGCCTCTTTAAACCCTGTTTAACAGTGTGTGCAAGAACAGGAAAAAGGTTTTTTTTTTTTTTGAGGACCTGAAACACACCAGACAAATGAGATAAATATTTCAAATAACATCAACCCAGGAATTTGTAGCAGAAATCGTACTTGAAATACATACCTGGAAACGGTGTACTCTACAACCCTAAGGATATGATCATGTGGGCCAATGGCCCATCGCTCTTGGTTGGTGGTATAGGACACATAAAGCTTTCCGGTTTTTTTATAATTGGGATGGAATGCAAGGCTTAAGAGACCTCTTTCATCTCCACCCTGCAGTCAAATGAAAAACACAAAGAATTGTGAAGTTAATTATGTTCCTCATTGTGTCTAAGAGAGAACCCCCCCATCCACTTCTTCCCCCTCCCTTGTGAGTAATCTTTGTCTGGCTCCTTTCTTCCTTCCTTTTTTCCTTTTCTGACTACAGCACAAAAAAGGATTATAAAACATTTCATCTGGATTGCTCTTTGAGAGCTGGAACAGGGCAATTGTTTTGTGGGGCTCTCAGTACACAAGTCTCCTTACTCCACTTTTATGGAGTTGATTCCTGAATGTAATCTTTTGGAACATATGAAAACAAGCTTAAGGGCTGTGGAAAATTCTTTGCTGGATTACTATGTTTGCTGTATGCGGAAGGAATTTTTTTTTCTTTTAAAAAAAGCTCTACAATCAGCAGTCACTTCAAATCCAACTATCCAAGCCCCCAAACACAGTGCCAGCTCCCACTGTCTTGGCAATATGTTCAGAATATAGTTAAATTGCTTGTGTAATATATAAAACATTGTTCGACCCTCAAGGCAGCTATATTGGTTGTCACAATGATGGTGGTCTATTCATCATTGCTAGCATACTGTAGCTTTAGCCTTTCCCAATCTGGCACCATCCAGATGTGTTTGACTACAGCTCCCAGAATCCCCCAGCCTGCTATGGGGACTGACGTGTCATTTTGTATTGAAGAGATAGGGCAAAGTTTTTTTTTAATTATTATTTTTTTTAAAAAAAAAAAACAGAAAGTGCCCAAACACCTTTCTTTCATTATGTATGCCACACCAATTAGTATAGTTATATGTTTAGCACCACATACAGATACTGTGGCAACAGAAATGCCAGCAACAGGATGCAGAAAAGCCTGTCTCCAAAAAAGGACACAAGAAAAATAATGATAGTGTTTTAGAGCCTGGAAGTGCAAATGGTAAAAAAGCACGCTCTGAAAGCACTAACACAAATGCATCCTTGTACAGGCAGTCTCCATTTCAATATACATTGATACAAGCAAGACCTCCAACCAAATATTGGATCTAGATCTGGCCATATATAGTATTAAACCCAGTGAAATCAATGGGATCAATGAAGTTATGATCAATGCAAGTTGCACTGGTTTCAGTGGGTCTGCTCTGTGTACAACTAACTTTTATCCAATGATAAAATCAGATTATTTATTTGCCACATAGCCCAGAAAACCCACCAAAAACTATAGATTATTTATTTATTTTTAAAATTTATATACTGCCTGTTCCTATTATAGAACCCAAAGTGGCAACCAATTTGTGTTGAAACAAAATACAATTAAAACAATAGATAGTAGAAAAGTTTAAAAAATTAAACATACATTTGTATTAAAAAAACATTTAGAACAGTTTTAGAAGGCAGTAAAAATGTAACAATAATGATACAAATACAAATACAACACCCCCCCTCCCAAAGGCCTTCCACAACAGAGTTAACATTCAAAAGCCTGGGTAAACAGAAAGATCTTTGCTTGACAGGGGACCATATATAAAGTTCAATGCCATAGGGGCAGCTAGCCAAGTTAAACTCCTTCACTTCCCTCTTATATTAAAAATAAGAGGCCAATTCCTGAATTCCATAAGAAGAACTTGCAAGCCTTTCTATGCAGATAGCAGCAGCTTATCCTGCCTTTTCCCTCTCTATCTTCCCCCACTTTATGCTGTATTAGGGGCTATCATCAGATATTATCTCCAAACTTCTGCTAAAGTTTGGGTGCAGCTTGTCTGGCAGCATGGAAGGCTCCTTTCAGAGCCCCAGTGGATTGCTTGCATGACCTTTTGGATTCCAGCCATAGTTCATTAACATTATACTTTCAATGGCCTTACAAGTACTCCCCCAATTAACAGCTTCCAGGATGAAAGGTCTGGTAGACCCATCTGTCCTCTTTCTCAGTTTATAAACAAAACTATCACACAGCTGCTTCCATGTTATTATAAGATACTGATTCCAGTTTCCCCACAGATAGTGCAGTGGTTGAATATTTGAATTGTGATTACCCAGAACTTAATATGTGAGTTCAGTGTCATTCATATCAATATTTGTATGTTATGCTTATTTTATGTACAGTACATTTTATTCATTCCCTGTGCTTCCTTCTGGGTCTTTGGCTTTGCTAATTTCCAGGAAATGAATCATGAAAGGGAAGAGCTGATAAAGCCTGGAGATCTCATTTGCATTAAAATGTTTTAATACTTACTTTTAGCATGTTGATTTAACCATTTCTTAAGAAAAAAATAGGTCTAGAACCCATTAATATTTTTAGTTTAATTTTCTGATAGTGAAACCAACCCACCTGCTGAGAATGCAATCTGCATTTTCTTTGTAGTCAGTTCATAGATGAAATGGCTGTGCTGACAATTATAAGTTGAATGGATCTGTGCAATTGCTTCACCATGTCCCACTCAAAATTCATGCTATGTTTGCTATGCTAGGGTGAAGAGTGGATCTAATAATGTAACCCTGTGAGTCCAAAATAAACATGCCTCTTTACCAACAAACTTCTTAAGAACTGGCTGTTGGCACTCAACTGTGAAGTTGCTTTTCAAAAGATTGTGATCAAGTAATAAAAGCTGAATCTGATCAGATTAAGCCCATGGAGTTAATGTTTACACAATTAATGAAGTTCTAATATAGACAGCAGAAAATTGAGCCTTTAAGCATTGTGTGTGTTGAAGGTACTACTTCATTGTGGAATGATAAATATCCTTGACTTGTCATAGAGTCCTCAGGTCAAGACTGTCCCAGTACCTGAGATTTCAGGATCAAACCCTTAGATCTAAGAATGATTCTTCCCCACCCCATGATGTCACAGGGGTTGAGTTCTGATGAGGTTAGAAAGATGGTGTTAGTAGGGACAGCCTCTGGGGATATCATTAAGCACAATAAATGAAGCACCAACCACAGTTACACAGATAATACAATTCAAATAAGAAACACCAAGTCTAAGTAACGAGGAAAACGCACACACATTCAAGGCAACACTCTCACCCTGAGATTCTTCCCCCTCACCCTGAGAATTGTAGAAGAGGATCCAAACCCTGAGACCTAGGACCAGGACCTGAAATCTGGTAACAGTAGAAAATAGAGTCTAGGATGTATAGAAACCAATGTGCCATCAGTGCATTTGTGTATTGATCCACCTTTACGACAGAAGGGCTGTTGAAACTTCTAGTATACTGTTAAAATTTTTAGTGAATTCTGGTGCAGTCTGTCGGGGGAACAAGAATTTATTGCCAGGAGATAGAGGAAACTGGAAATTTCTGATGCACATTTGTAACAGCACATATGGAATTTTGAGGTTCTAGCCATTTCAGAAGACCATTTAAACTACACTGTGAAGTCTTCATGAATTTATTCAACTGATATTATTAACAAACAAATCTGGGCACATTATTTCAGTTTTAGCCTCATCTACTGGAACACCACAGTACAGTAAATGGGCTTTGGACAGGGGTCTCTGAATCCTCAAGGCTTGGAATTTGCTATTTACAGTATTTCCAACTGATGTAATTCTGTTTGAACCAATCATTACATTTTCTTAATCAGGGAGAAAGGATGTATCTGCAGTGCATTTGTACAAGTAGGCCTAATGTTTGCACAAGGGTTTAGCATGCAGTAGCACTTTTTCTATATCTGCAAGTATGCAAATCCTAGGGCATGTTTCCAGTTGTGCAATAGGGATTGCAAGTTCAACACTGCAACCTAATACAATTGTCTGAGTTTATGTAAGCGAATGTTGCAAAAGATATTGGCCCTGCAGCTATACATGGCCTTTTGAATGGTCTGACTGTTATTTACAGTATTACATTGCTTTATATACAGGCATACCTCAGTTAACCAAACCCCTTAGAAAAAAGCTCCTTTTTACACAGTGTTTTAAAACATCCACTCAATTTCTCAATTTCTTCCACACCCTCCATCTACCTGGAGGTTATTGTTGTTATTATTCTAGTGACATCAGCATTGGCAAGATAATGAAGAAAGACCGGAGAAACACAGACTTTCCATTTTAGGTTGTAGCAGTGTGTCTGCAATAAGCAACACAACAAAGCTTCAGCTGGGAGAGAATGGGATTCTGCTTTAGCCAGTCCTACTGTTTCGATGTGTATGCAGCTTCAGCAGACAAAGTAAACAGTCACTGCCTCCAGAATCCTTTACTGATCAGGCATGAACAGCAAAACAGAGAAAAGAGAAAAGAAGATAAGCCTGTCCTAACAGCTACCCTCAGGATTTTAAAGTAGTATAGATCTGTAAATTTGACTACCAAAATGGAAATCATTAAAAAGTTCAGGCTACCAAAAGAAAAGGAAAAAAACACCGGATCAGGGGCATGGCGTGTGGTTCCTGTGGCCCCAATCTGGCAAGGAAAGGGGTGGTGGGACACCACTCCCAAGGGCCGGTTTGTTTTGCCCCTTAGTAACTTATCCCTATTCTTTCCATATTTATTTCTGCCTCTAGTACAAAATTTTTGTTTAAAGAAGTAGTGTCCAGGAACACATCTACTTTGTGAATTGAGGTATACCTGTACTATGCTTTGTTAATCATTGTGGAGTTCATGCATGTCAACATGTCAAACTAAAACTTTGTCATCATTCAATACAACTTTTATTCAAACAGTCTATTTCAGCAAGTCATCCCAGATACAGTGAAGTGTAAGAAAAATAAATACTCTTAAAGTCTTTTAAAAAAAAATCTTACTGCAGAACAATGAGATGCTGAAACTGTTAAAATCAATAAACTGTCATGTAAGTAAACATACAGGCTGACAGACTTTAAAATCCACTGTGTATTAACAATTTTATTAGGAGTGTGTGTGCCAGACCTGGCAAGTACTTATGTAAAACCTATCAATGTGTAAGAAATTGTGGAAATAGTTAATCAAAAATAAGTTCTTTCTGCCTCACTAAGACCACTTTACATGGAAACTTGTGGGTATAATTCACAACTCTGGTATTTTGTCCATCATATTGCAAAGAGAAAAGTTGGTTATCTGTGGATATACTGAGAACAAAAATCCACTCATTTTTAAAGACATATTATGAAAAGAATTAAAATGGGATCTGTGGCTTTAGCACACTGCATTGTTACTGTGGCTCAGAAACATCTGTTTCCAGTTCACCTGCCTTCAACATCTTGCTTTGGCAGCAAACACATGTCCATCAAACAATTGTTATGAAACCCTGAGATTTGTTAAGACACAGGCGTTAAAGACTTGTATTACCACTTACTGCATATACTTGTTTTCTGCTGCTCCAGCGACTAGGACACGGAGCAATGGATGCAAGCTACAGGAAAAAAGATTCCACCTCAACATTAGGAGGAACTTTCTGACAGTAAGGGCTGTTCAACAGTGGAACACACTCCCTCAGAGAGTGGGCTGAGAAGGGCAATCGATCACTCTGCAGCCTCTCCCCAACTGGGCTGCCTCGGTGGGGGAAAGCCCAACTGGGGACAGGCTGGGAAAGGTGATCGATCGCCCTGGAGCCTTTCCCTAGCTGGGCTCCTTCCATGGAGGCAAGCCCAGTTGGAGACAGACTGGGAAGGGCGATCAATTGTCCTGGAGCCTTTCCTCAACTGGGTTCCCTCCGCAGGGGAAAGCCCAGTTGGAACAGGCTGGGAAGGGGAATCGATCATCCTGTAGCCTCTTTCCATCTGGGCTGTCTCCTTAAACCTGACCCTCAACATATTCACGGGTCATATAAAAATCCACATTTTGGGCCTCAAAATTTGACCTTGTCTTATACACATGGTTGACTTATAGTCAAATATATATGGTATTAAAGGCCCAGTATGTAGTGATCTTCATTAGTTATTGCATTTTGAGAAGATTCATAGAAGATGAAAATGATTTGTTATCTGATTCTGTCCCTGTTGTAGTTGTTGCTGTGTCACTCCAATCCCTTTAAACACCCAAAGTCTCTAAACACCCTGTCTCTATTGAGCTCTGCCTACATGCCTTCCTCCTTCACCAAACATCCTTAAAATAGTATGCCTCATTGTACAACTTTGAAGGAAATTACAATGACAGGTATTGTCAGAGCACAAGGCTGATGCTTCTAAACAATCTTCATGTATTATAGTGCTACACTTCACAGGGTGAATAGGACCTAGAGTAATGGTATTAATAATTGTGACTCAAAAATGCCCCAATGACACCAGATTCCATCTGATCTTGGAAGACAAGCAGAGTCAAACTTGGTTAGCACATGAATGGGGGAACTCCAAAGAATACCAGGTGCTGTAGGCTATATTTAGATGA
>NC_056526.1:148345288-148356296 GCF_019175285.1 Sceloporus undulatus
AGGCAAATCACCTTCAAGTATTCCTTGCTTCGTAAAAACTCATGAATTTCACAGGGCCAACAAGTGACTTAAAGTCAACATGCAACTTAAAGGCATGTATTTTATTTACTTTAATTTTTTTTACTCCTTAGTACAAGGAGCGGGGCCTGCTCCCAGTCTAAGGACATTAAGGCTACAATCCTACATCTAGCTGGTGAAGCATAATATGCAATTCTGCAGCCATTCTGTTCTCAAAAAACGTCTGTCAAGCACTAGGAGCGTGACAGCCGTGTATTGGCTGGGGTGGTGGTGCTGGAGGGAGAGGGCCAGACAGCACCCAGCTGCATTTTGCAACCAGTCAAAAGAGCTATATCCTCCCAGATCTTCAGTTTTCTTCTTCCAGCTACAGATTTACCCATGTACTGCCCAGTTGCTTCCTGCTGCTTCTCGCCTAGCCAGTACATGGTCAAGGAAGCATGCTGCAGGTCCTTGAAAGCTGCCTTGGGGAGATGGTGCATGGAGTAGAAGGAGGTAGTGAACACTGCTGTTTCCACCATCCAAAGAAGGTATACCCATTATCCTGCTCTCAACATTGAATAGGAATTCAGAGAGCCGAAGTCAGAGTCCGAGGAAGCTAGAGGCATCCAGTATCAAAACAGTCAAAGACTGAAAGAGCTGTAAATAAGAAACAGAGTCCTTAACCAATCCAAGAGTCATAAATCCAGCAAACACACATACAAGATAGAAGTGACGTTGCTTTCAGCAACAAGACTGGGGGAAGTATCCTTCTTATAAAGTTAGCACACTCAGCCAATGCCCTGATCTGGGAGTGCATTTCACAGCTGTGCTCTTCCTGATGCTTTGTTCACAGCCTATGTTCAGTCTATGGGGATGGTCTGAGCCTTATGCTGAAGCCTTCATCTTTCTCTGAGAAACAAAGGAGGACTTGTGTGGCTATCAGGTGTCTGCTGCATCTCCCTCAGCAGTACATATACTTTGTTTTCTGAGGAAGAAAAACTCTCGGGGGGGGGGGGCATGACACCCACACATACTCACAGATTACAAATGTCATCAATAGGGTTCTGGGCTTTATTATGGCTTTAACATTATGTAAGAACATTTTATGTCACTTTTACATTTTAAAAACTGTGAAGTGGTTTACAATTTTAAAAAGCTGCTAAAAATTATAATGATAAAACCAGAAAAATAACAAAACTATTAATTGGTTAAAGATCATTTCATGAAAAGAAGGTATCTTCTCACAAAGTTTGATTCCATTTTCAGGATTGTTAAGATATTAAATTCTTGGAATCATAGTATCTTCTGGCTAAAGCTGCCTGAGCATTCAGCTCTTCTTAACTGGGCCTTCTTTGGGTAGCCCTCTCATCAGATATGAAGTGGATGCTATTAGTGATAAGACCTTTGTAATATTACCCAGGGTTAGAATAAAAGAATCATGGAAGATTTGCAGAGGGCATATGGACCATCTAATTTAATTCTCTTATTATATTGTACTTTTAAACTCTTTTGTTACCCGCCTCGATCCCCCAAAAGGGAAGAGGCGGGAAATAAATAAATAAATATGCAGAAAAACACAACTACAGCACTTCTGAAAGATGGCCATCCAGCTTCTCTTTAAAGACCTCCAAAGAAGAAGAGTCCATCATCCTTCAAGACAGTCCATTCTATTGTAAAAACAAAAACAAACCTGCAAAAAACAAACCTCCTAAAATAAATAAATAGGTTCTTCCTATTATTTAAGTGGAATCTCTTTTCTTGTAATTTCATTGGCTAAAGACAATTAGCTACCAATGCAATTCAAGTAATGCATGGTATCTAAAGTCTGCCCAGCTATTTTGGCACAGGTGACATAAAATCTCACAAGAGCTTTCACCAGTCACTACTGGTAAGGGTTGGCACAAAGCATGAGGTCAGGATCTGCTAAATCAAACAACCCGATGTTGTCTGATTATCCAAAACCTGGCACCCACCAGGCGCTTGGGATGACCTAGGGGCTAAGGAACACAACTTGACCGCAAACCATGCCATGCGTTCACATATTCACTAAGCCCCTAGTCACCGGGAGGCATTCCTGCGTTATGGCCTCCGCAATGGCCATACGCCTGCCCTATTCGCCCCCGGGTACCTAGTGACTCCCAAACCAGAGCTCCATAGCCCTGGTACCACACCGTGCAGATCCTGGCCTATGCTGCCGCCTTAAGTTGTGACAAAACCCCACTAAACAGCGGTGGATGGGCGGGGGAAGCTTCTCCTGTCTTCCACCCTTCCTGCTTGGCTCCGCACCGTGCGAAGCCAAGCGCCGACTGGGGGACGGGGCCTGCAACACGGCCTTATATAGGCCTAAGCCCCGCCCCCTGAAACGTGTAGAACGGAGCTCCTCCTCCAAGGCAGCCCAACCAATGGGCTGCCTTGGAGGACCGGGAGCTCCGACCACAGAGCCCGGCTCCCAGAGCGTCGCGGTGCGGAAGGGCCGCCCCTTCCGCCCCCGCGCACCAATAGGGAGCCGGGGCAAGCCCCAGTGCACGCTGAGGCTTGTAGTTTTTCGCCGCTCATAGTGGCAAAACGGTCTGCCTGGCTAGCGGGCGACCGTTTTTATGCCGACCTGATTTAACTTTTTGTTGGTAATAGGCTATTTTACTATTTCTTTTCTTTAAAATACAAGAAAATAGAGGAGCTGGGCTGAATCAGACCAAATACCTCTTTACTCCAGCATTTGTTTTCATGATGGCCAACCAGATGCCTATGGGAAGCCCACAAGTAGGACATGAATGCAGTTGCCCTCTCCCATTCATGGTTCCTAGAAACTAGTACTGAGAAGTTGTATGAAAGCAAGTTCAGGATGAACTAGTAAAGTGGGGAGCTGCAAAACACAGGATTGCCTCTTCCAATTCACTACACTGCATGACCCATTTTTCTATGGGTATGATTTTGTTGGAGTGTATAGTTAGTTGAAATCACTTAGTGGATTGTCACATCATGAAAAATGCCCCTCTTTCATGAAGATGTGTAATAATCTGGTTTAAGAAATTCTTGAAAAAGTGGGCAAACGTGATGTTTCTCCTCAGCTCTGATCCCTGCATGGTTTGTTCCAGTTTCTCACAAATTATTAACTATTAGACAGATGTCACAGAAAATACACACAGTTTGTGAGATACACCTTGTCTGAGAGCTCCCTCCTCTGTAGCCCAGGCTGAAAAGCTTACAGCCTCAGGACACAATAGCTTTTCAGTTATTCAAGATAATCAGAAATGCTACACATGGAGACAAAAATATTATAATCTCTTTAGCTATGTTTGACTTTTCGCAGCTAAAGGTCACAGCTTTGATTATACTGTCTTAACAGATGAAATTCTGACTTTCCTTATTTGGGGGAAATTATTCAGAAAAGAATTAGTTTGCTGTCCTAAGGACATTTCAAAAGAAGCCAATTACTAGATTAATCCGGGGCCAACTAATAGCATATACATATAGTCCACTACTAAGTCATCTAAACAAAATGCTTAAGTCTGAGGGCAATTAGAGTACAAAGAACCTGGATAATGAATGTTACCTCTCCTGCTACAAGGACCTCTAAGTTGTATATGTGAGTCTCTCTCTTCCCCCTTTATCCTAAAGCAACACTGAAGTAGGGGCAAAACAGACCGCCCCTTTAGAGCGGCATCCCTCTGCCCTTTTCCTTGCCAATTGGTGGCTGTGACAACTGCATGCCATGGCCTCGATCCGGCACTTTGCTAGTGCTAAAGTGAACAGCAAAATGCTATTCCTTTTAGTGCTGGCAAAAAGGAGCTCTTGCTCCCGCCATGACAGCTTTTTGGTGCTTCTTTGGTGCAGCGTATCTAAATGTTGTGCCAACAGAGCATTGTAATGCCCCCGTCGTGCGGTTGGGTGTGCGGTTTGATACTGGCAACAGGGCGTACAGTGTCAAAATGGCAGGCCCTATGCCACCCCCTCACCAGTGCTTCAACCTGATCTGTTTAGCCCCTTTGTCAGTCCCTGAAGCTAGGATTGGCTAATGGTCACACAGTGAATTTCATAGCTGGGTAAGAATTTGAATCTAGGTTTTAGTCCAATTACAGCTGCATAATCACTTTACCACAGTGTTGCAACACCACACTGCATGAACTGCAACACTTGAAAAATATCCTACAGTAGAATTGTAACACAACTTTTCTTACATTGTTCTGGGAACAGTTCTTTATGTACTCCATTCTAAATACTTGTGTCAGTCCCTCAAGCTGAAGTACACTGGGTGCTTCTATTTATTTCTGTGATTGAAAAACATGGAACCATCCAAGATTGTTTTATCCTGTTTTACATATCCTAATCTCTGTATGTGAGTAAAACATACAATAAAAATATGATTTTGATATGGCTAGTGGAGGGTGGTAGTGGAGGAGATGCTTCCAAACAAAATATTGTTAATGGTGAAAATGTTTTGCTGCAGTCGAGAGTATATGATTTCTGACTTCTTGTTTCCATAAAGATTATTTTATGGTCTGTAGCTAATATGGTGGTCATGCAGCTAAAGGCATTATCTTCACATCATTAGAATGAAACTTAATACTTGAAATCCCTGACTTCATTGCTTGAGGTTTCATTGCTATCTGGGATTATATATTTCCCATTGTAAATCTAAATAAGAACTTGTGCTGACCTTTATTAGAGCAAACATTAAACAATTTAGTTAGAGTATGAAAGGGAACTTAAAAAAAATGTTTCGGACCACCAAGAAACAATCATAAATTTAAGGAAATATGAGGTTTTTTACCATGTGACTTCCCCTGCCGAGTCATGCAAGCGACTGTTGTGACTTAAAAGGTCATACATTTTTGGAAAAAAAATGGCACATTTTAAAGAGATTTATAGAGTTTCTATTTATACAATATTCATATCAACAATTTAAAAAGGTATACATTACTAAAATAACATATAAAAATTGAATTCTTTTGACCCCTGGAAAAAATGCTGAATTCTGGGCTCATAGTAAATTATGTAATACAGAGCTGGAAGAAAGTTATATGTTTTAATGGACAGATCCAATTTTAGTTTCGTAATGCTTGGGAAATGCCAACATGTTTATATAATGCCAACGTGTTTATAACTTAAATTTTAAACTGGGAATACATTTCTTTATTGTATTTAAGATTTATGTATGTGCCTTCAAGTAGCCTGTCAATGTATGGTGACCTCATGAATTTCATAAGGTTTTCTTAGACAAGGAATACTCAGAGGCGGTTTTAGCTGTTCCTTCCTTTGAAATATAGCCTGCAACACCTGCTATATGTTGATGGTCTCCCTAGTGGCTGATACAAACAAAAAGATGTTGCCCTAAACCAAAAAAACCTGTGGCAAAGCAAAAAATCTAGGGAAAAGTAACAATGCTAAAATGAATAGCTAGATTTTATTACATAGAGTATGCAAAAGATAGTATATGAGCAATAATTATCTGACAAACAGGCAAGCAAAATAATATATATGAAAAGCTGTGTGCTATGCCTGAAGATGAGAAGAGTCAATGATATATAATGTCTATTTGAATACAGAATAAACATACAAATATTGCCAATGTGTACAAAGCTGAAAACTGTAAATCCCAGCTAATATATATAAAAGATGTCCAGCATTCAGAGTGCATCAAGAAATGTTTGCACTTCTGGGGGACATATGGCAATGATAAAAGTCTATCTAGCATGGACACATCCAGTTAAAGTAAGGAATAGGTTGGCCAATAAACTTAATGCTGGATGTTCCACTTATTTGTGATGCTATTAGTGAAGCATTCATCATTAAGTTTATTGGCCAACCCATGCTAGATAGATCACTATATGCTGTTCGTAACAGCTGATTTTTACCACTGATGAAGATGCTAGTCGAAACGTGTTTGGTTTTTAAGGTCTACTTTTGCCATTGATTTTTGTACTTTTATCATTGCCATATGTCCTCCAGAAGTTCCATAACCCTCTGAAATGCCCATATTGTCTTTCCTTTATCTGAAATTCAGACATAGGGGCGGGAGATTTGAACAGCAGCAGACTGAAGTTTTGGTCACCCCTTTTTATGTGTATTTAGCCATATCCTTCTCTGGATGTCTCCTTTATTAGAGGCATACAATTAATTGCCGGAGGATTATGCTTTTAAAGATGTCCTGGTACTCTTATTGTTTTCCTAAAGAGATTCACCTGTCTCTTATAATGCAATCTTTTGGGCACCAGCTAATAATGTTCTCATTTACCCAGGCCTTTTAAGCTACGAATGTTTTTAGTGCAATTTAAAAATTCTCTCTGTTGATTTATTAGTTTATATTATATTATATTATTTATATTATGTTAATTTAACACACACCATCCCCTTATCCAGACAAAATTAGAGGGAGAATATAAAATGTCTCAAATAAGTCAATAAAAATTCCTTTTCAGTTGCTTTTCTTCCTTATCAGGCTATATGAGAGACTTGCTTGGTTTCTTTTCCCTCTAAGTGGTACAGTAGCTCAGAGACATTTTGGTGAGGAAAAAAAGCATGTAAGGAAAAGGGTTAGGCCATCCTACCCCTCTGCTGGAACTGCAATGTACAGCCTTTCTTTTGCTCACTAAGAGGCTAAATAGACTAACTTAAAGCGCCGGTGTGTGGGTGGAGTGAGGGCATGGGGTTTTGACGGCACACATCCAACTGCATGGTGGGGGCATTATGGCGCTCTGCTGGCACAACAACCATTCTTTTTAGTGCTAGCAAAGTGCCAGATCAGGGCCGTGCATGCAGTTGTCACAGACCTGATCCGGCAAGGAAATGGGTGGCGGGACACTGCACCAAAAGGGTAGTTTGTTTTGCCACATAGAAACAAAACTGTCAAGAGACTGTTAGTTTATTTCAATTAATTCAAAGTAAGTAACAACAATAAATGAAATGACGGTACTAGTTGCTTTTTGTATAGGAATTTTTGGTTGGGAATTCATAACTGAGACAGAATTTTCAAGTCTGTTTCCCTTAATAAGAGTTTAAAGTTTTGGAGAGAAAGAGTTAAGGAAAGAGAAAAAGAACACTAATAAAACACAGTCATCATTATGATGTCATTCTTCTAACTTCCTTAAAACAAACTAGCAAGTACAAATAATATTTGTAATATGTTACATCATCAATGTATCTTTCCGTTGCTCAAACCCTGTATTATATTTAGCAATATTTCCTGTTTGTTGCAAAGAACACCTTCTGGGTGGAATGGATTCCATTAAAGAAAATCTGTTTTATGTTAAGCCATCTTTGTTAAAACATGTGTGTGTGTGTGTATCAGGAATGATACAGATCCAATGTAGCAATGTATGAAAACCTAATCATGTGTTACAAATTAAAGACTCCATCCTGCTTTAAACTATCCCAAGAATACAGAAAGCAAACAGGGCCCAGATTTAATAGAAATGAAGCTCATTTCCTAGGAAGTGCATCAACTCAATCAGTTAAAATTGCCCATATGAACTACTTGATAACAAATTATGAGTCCAATTGCTCAGTATTAATGAAACCAAACTTATTAGATGTATGCCGTAATGTAACAAAAATATATATTTAAAAAAAATCTGATTGAGGGGCCATGATTGTTTGAGAAAAGGGATGGATGACTCACTTACTTCCCATCTGTGTCACATGTATTTGTTTTATACATAAGCCTGTTCCATTACCTTTCTGCACCAATTGGGAATCGGTTTTTTTAAAAAATTAAAATATACATTATTTTGTATATTGTTCACTAAATATACACTGTATATGTATTTCATCCTAAAGTACTGACTTCTATATGCATTTTATATTATAAACATTTAAAGTAAAATATGCATTTAAGGTATGTTTTGGTATGTTTTTTGAGCCAAGCATTGCATTGTAGGATTTGCAGCTTAAGTGGATGAAGGCATGGTGACTGGATAGTTTTCTTGACTATGAACTTTAGAGCAGAACCAAGGTGATAGCAAAGACATTTGGCTAATATTGCTGATGAAAAAACCAAAAAAACAGAATCTATTTATGCCTACATATGGAGAGAGATCGATCAAGAGCTATGTAGTCATACTGTTTTTATCAGAGAGATGACCAACTGGAGATGGGTACCACAGCACCCCAGAATACTGAGGAGATTATCAGATGGAGGATAGACATGGGAGCAAAGTGGATTGCTCCCGTCCTTATCCCATCCCATTCGCGTGATTCTTCCCCCATCCATGAAGCATAATGGCCCCATCATTTGGTATTAACGGGATGGGAGGAAGAACAGGATAAGCACACGGTGTGTAATCATCTTTCCCCAGATCATGCAAATGGGATGGGAGCGATCCGCTTTGCTCCCATCCTTATCTTCCATCTGATAATCTCCTTTGTCAGCAGATCTGCTGTCCCCAAATGAATGGAATTTATGTCCAGAGTATGTAATGATGAATGCACAGAGGGGTTTGCAAGAGGCACAGTTTACAGTAGTCTGGAGTAAATAGAGAGGGTAGGAGATTAGCAAACCAAGACCAGTGCAGAGGTTGGAAATTTGGGATGAGAGAACCACAGTGGTCAGGCACACATCCATCAGAACACTGAATGGATTTTAGGGAGCAGACAGACTGATTTCTGTGAACTGAACTCATAAACATAGTCGCTTGGTTTAACTACTGCTCTCAGACTCTTCTCCTCTTGCAGAAGGATGAAGAGATTTAAAGGGGCAACCCTCTGTCCTAGAGGCTGGTACTCCATCACCTCTCTGCTATTTTAGATATGCTACATGTGGTGGTGAGCTATGTCAGTAACATGTGAAGCCCATTGGGAATGAATATGTTGTAGGCCAAAACTTTTTCTTTTTTTGTAGCAACTATGCAGCTTTGCTGCACTGTGGGATTTTTAATTATTCTATTCAATAAACCCATGCACAAACAACAAAAAGGACAAAATGTTCCCTAACAAAAGCTATTCAGCCAAAAACAGAGTTCAGGAGGGAAAAAATAAACAAAGACTGCACAAAGACTTTATTACATTAGCTACTAGTAATACACAAAATCGCACAAAGAATAAATACTTGAATATTCCTCTTTCTATAAAATACAAGATCCAACACAACATTAACCGTGTTTGTATAAATTGTATTTGACCTCTGCTGTTACCCGCCTCAATCCTTTGGAAGAGATGAGAAACAAGTAAATATTATTATTATTATTATTATTATTATTATTATTATTATTATTATTATTAAAAGAATAGGCTCTAAAATACAAAAAAGGAAGACAAAACTAAGGCTGTCAGCTACCTGTTATAGGCGATCATTCTAAAACATAATTAAGTCCTCTTCAGTTAAAAACATTTCAAAACCTCACCATCTATGACCATGGTGGGGAATAAGATATTTATGGCTATTTTCAGATATATTTACTGGTACTAGAGAATGTGGCTTTTTGGATATGGTGGAACAACTCCTCCCACCATCCCTTATCTATTGACTAGAACTGAAGAAAGTTGCAGTGTAAAAAAAAAAGAATGGAGATATATACATTCTCCAGCTCCAATGTGTAGTATTTACTTATATATCTCCTTAATTATTTTTTCAGCTAACAACACAAACCTGCCTACTCAAACAACAGTCACATTGATTCAGTGGGGCTTACTATCAGTTAAGTAGGTACAGAATTGCAGCTATATTTTGTCTCTTGTTATTTTATTTAGTACTCTTTTATCTTTTGTAAAATGGACACATAAATGAATTATATTTTTATTATATTTATATTGCTACATGCCTTAGAATTTTGAAGGAAAGGTAGAATGGCTGTAATTAATATATAAAGTGAAGCACAACCATTAGTCAGATGTACAGCCCTTTCAGTTCATTGGGGCTTACACTCAAGTAAATCTGCACAGGGTTACAAAATCAACCATTTCCTTAAAAATACTCCCTACATAAAACCATTTTTGGTTACAAAATCTCAGTTTACTTGACTAGTTGCTCTGTCAATTAGCTTGTCTAATTCACTCTTTATAGTTATAAATATTTCTCACTGTTTTTCTTCTTCATCATTATCTTCTGGGTCTCATGTTCTAACTTCTTGAATAACCTCTAATACCTTTCTGACTCTGTACAACACTGGCTATTCTCCAGTAACAACATGTGTGTTCCCAATGATAAATGACATAATTTTGTTATTAATTCAACTACTTTGAAGTTGTTGTTTTTCTTAAAACATTTCTCAATGCTGTTTGGCTTTGGTGTTTTACATCATTATCCTTTTCTCTTTCTGCTAATATTATTATTTTTGCCCAGAATTTACTTAATTTTGTTAAATGTAAAATAAAATCCCATCTGAAAGTTCACTCCAGACTTAACCAATCAGATCTGGCTATGTGGCGGTACCTCTGAAGACAAAGCAAGCTAGTTCAGAGTAATGGGAGTTTTTATTCACTGCTTTTACTGTGAGTTAACTTTGATGTTTTGACGGTTATGTAGCCATGATGGACTACAAGATGACGGTACCATTACTAGGACAAAGAACTACTTTTCCAAATAAAAACTGTTGCTGAAACTGCAGCTAGCTGGTGATGGCATGAAATACGCTTGAGTGTTCTGGAGCCTTTTGGGAAGTCTTCGAGAATACCCTTTCTGTCACAAAACATGTTTTCTGAACAACAATTGACTCAGTTCTTGTAATTGAGAATGGATTTGAACCGGGTTTCCCACAAAGTTAATGTCTTAATCAACAGAAAACACTAAAATTCATTGTCTTACAGGACCAGCCTTGCCCTAATGAAAGTGAATATGAAGCTCAGCACCTCAAATTCTCTAGCCTAGGAGTGCGGAAACTTAGACCCTCCAGGTGTTTTAACTAAAACATCCATAATCATTTACCATTAGCTGTTGGATAACTGAATACCATTGGCTTCTCACAACTGAAGCACAAAATTCCTGGAGAATCAAAGCTTCACATCCCTGCTCTGGTCTATGTGTATCTATTATTATTATTATTATTATTATTATTATTATTATTATTATTATTATTAT
>NC_056526.1:148356306-148390924 GCF_019175285.1 Sceloporus undulatus
GTCACTTCTTTATTCCGAGGACATATAAAAATACTTTCAAGGGGTCCTTTTCTCAATAGTCTTTGTAGTCAATAATATATCTAAAAACATTCTTTAAATATTTTATTATGTATTAAACTTTCAACACTGCAATCTAGTTTAATAATGGTATGATATGACTGTTATGCTCTGCTCTACATTTACAGTCTAATTACAAGCTCAGAATTGCATTTGAGATACAATGTTTTCTGGCTGAATATCCTCCTCCACCTTGTTGTAACACCTTTTTATTTGTATTCCAGAATTTCTATACTTAATGGGTATGTTTTAACCAGCTTTGTGCTGATTATATAGATTTTAATTTCCTAACTTTCCCCTTAAGGCTATTTCTGGTTTCCGTGTTATTAAAAAATGAAGTTTGCTGTGAAATTATTGCCTTATGGTATGATCCCCACGGGAGGATGCCAAGTTTAATTACATTATGGTCATTGCTACCTAGTGGCTGAACCACACTTATTCCCACAATCAAGCATTTATGTTAAAAGTCATGTTTTTTCCCCCAAGAGCAATTTCTTTCCTTGAGTCTTCCAGAGTTAGTACTAGGAATGAGCAGTAAGTTATTTACTGTACATGTATACCTGGAAGAATTAATTATTTAGGCTGCAATTATACACTGATCTTACTTGAGAATAAATGCGACTGAACTCAGGGTTTGCTTTTGATCAGATGGTTGCCCTGTTAGTGAATAAGAGAATTAGGAAATGGGAGTATCTATAATGTTATGAAGAAACTGGTAAACTAGAGCAGATTCATGCAAGCAAAGATTAGCCCTTGCCACACGGAAAGCTCAAAGATAGACATGCCATGTTGCAAAGTGGTCAGATGGCTCTTGTGTGTGGCCAAATCCCATAATGAGCCATCAGCAAGATGGAAAATTCCTACTTGCCATATTATGGGCTGAGAAACTGAAATTGCCATGTCACAGTGAAATTTGATAAACTGCTTTGCCTCCTAGCTAATTTTAATGTGCTTTTGGCTCTGTTAGTTGCAGTTGCAGTTTGACTCACACAGGCCCAAATTTGCCTTCAGCTCACATTGGCACATACACAAGCTCAACTCCACTAATGTTCACTATTGTTACTTAAAACTGATATAGTGTTCTTAATATGAATTATAATCTATACATCATCACTCATAATCCTGGATTCAATTGGTGAGGAAAATATTTGAACTTTTTAAACTCTCCATTAACACTTTACAATGAAACATACTTCTGCGCAAGCATTGACCAAGCTGCTCTGTGCCATTATCAGAATGAATTGCAGAATCAACAGACTTCATTTATACCTCTTTAGCATGTATTGGTAATTTCATATTACTAGGATTATAATACTTTAATCAGTACTTCATTTCTTGTGCTTAGAATATCTAGAAAATTTATATTTTCCTGACCTTAGAAAACAGAAATGGATACTTCATCACATATAATCATTGTATAATATATGGTAACTGGCATTCAAGACTAACGAGTGAGTACTGGTAGAAATAGAGTAACTTGTTAATTTGTGGCACACAATCTAAAAAAAGAAACACAAATATCAAAGCAGTCTTTGATTTTAAAGGAACTCGCAGAGTGCACTTAGTTTTCTATGACCTCTTCTTTAAAGTTCTGTTTTTAAAAACCAACAACATAAATTTAGCTCCTTGTCATTCTCAGTGAAACAATAACAAGACAGTTCCATATGTGTAAGCATAGAGCTATCCAACCAAATACAGAAACAGAGCTTGGATTTTGACTAACACAAGGGGCAGACACAAGTGAAGAGTGCAGAACCTTCCTACACACCTGTGTTTGAGCTTCTTGCCCCAAATGCTGTATTTCTAAACTGAGCTCCAACACTTCACATGACACCAGCTGGCTGAAAGATTGTAGAAAGTAGTAAGTGGCAGGTGTGGTGAGAAAAATGCCAGTTCAATAAACTTAGCAAAATATTGCTGAGTTAGCCCAAATGGCCAAATTAACATGGGTTCTAAAGGATAAGCCAACTGAAGACTTTTGGAAAGATTGGAAACCTTTGAGCAATAAGAAATCTACCAATGTAATAATTTGTGGTTATGGTTTTTAGTATTTCCAGTAGGATTATTCAGTTGGCTCTGTAATGGTAGAATAATATTTTTTAAAAATTATTTTCATTAGTTAGGACTGGGGGAATCATAGCCCTACTGCATATTAGTTATGTCTTTCCCCACTTTTCTTTCTGTCTTTATTTTCTGAATATATATTACTTTGCTTGTAAATTAGATTGTTTGTCTTAAAAAGTACACACACACACACACATGTATAGGAGAATATAAATATAGCAAAAAGGAGAACAAAACAAAAACTCAGGTACTCAGATTTTAGCAATATCACCATTTCAGTGAGCAAGTGAAATTAAGCACCCGTTTAAACCCCCCACCCTCACATCCCCAGTGTTCAGCTGCTTACTGGAATTGTAAATTCTTTTAGGGAAACAGTATAGAACTTGTTCCCTGACTTGGTTGTGGCAAGCAAAATATATTTATTTGATGGGAACCAGAGGTTAATTTTATGCACATAAGATCTTATGTGCTAAACCAATTATTCATTTTCTTTTCTCTGAACTGCATAATATTTTTGTCTAGATTTTAAAGAGACAATTGAAGGCTATACTAAAAGGAGCATTATAGATTTTTTTTAGACCTTATCCATCATAGTTAATGAAGACATGGTAATTCCAATTACAGTAATGATTAATACAGTTCAAATTGCTACAGTGTATGCAGCTGACTTTAGTTTTGACAGCTGGAAACATTATTGTACGCAAGTATTGCTACTGAATACCCAGGACTTTATCATGACTGGCTTGTATGGCACCACAATTATGCTAGGCTAGGAAATGCAAACATGCCGGGTTGGGGACACTTATTATTACACAGCTTTTCAAAGACACCATGGTGCTTCTTCTGACTCTGGCTTCTACCTTCCACACACCTGCCTCCATAGCATTCCTCTTGCCCTAATCTTTCTCAGCATGCCTTTTCAATCTGTACTTCTTTTTAGTACAATAACATAATCATAATGGCAATTCTTTAAGAAAAAATGAATAAATAAATGAAAAGAAAGTGAAAAAACAATAAAAACAACTTGCTTGGGAATAGAGAGGGGGAGGTGAGAGAGGAGCAGACTCACACCCACTTGCACTGCCTGCATATCAGATCTGTTTCAGAAGGACTGGTTTTGCCCATTAATGAAAAGGAGCACTCCAGCAGTGGATGGCAACAGATCAACTACTGGACAGACACAGCATCATGTGATAAGGTACATCCACACGATTGCTATCTTGCTCCAATTCCATTTTTCAAGCCTTGTGTGATAATTTTCATAGACTGGGATGGGCAACTGTCAAGGATTATGAAGTCACACTGGGACCCTGGAGGAGCTGTACAGTTGGCCCTTCTTATACACGATTTTTATACATGGGTTCAAGCATACACGGTTTGAAAATGTTCAAAAAAGTATAAATTTCAAATATCAAACATTGACTTTCCATTTTTTTTATAAGGGACACCATTTTGTTGTGTCATTATATTTAATGGGACTTGAGCATACACGGATTTTGTTATACACGGGGGATCTTGGAACCAAACTCCAGCGTATAACAAGGGTCCACTGTACTTCCCATTTTGTCCTTTCATCATCCCCAATTGTGGGGAGGGGAGGGCTTACAAAATATGTTACCCCACTCAGTGGCCCCAGAGGATTTGTAGGATACTATTCACCATTTGGAAACAAATCAAAAGCACTGTAATCCCATCTTTTGTTTTGGGGGTTGGGGATCCTTGTGGGGAAGAGGTTGGGGATCCTTGTGGGCCTCAAAAATGCAACCCACCTTCTTTGACCCAGCTTTTCCCATTTGGGGTCTCCCTGGATGTCTTGGCTCACCACCTTCATCAGCCCTAGCCACTGCCAGCATTGTCAGGGAAAGTGGGAACTGTCGCCCAAAACAGCTGAAGGGACCTTGGGCCGAAACAGACATCCCTAAAGGGGCGGCATCACGCTGCCCCTTTGAATGTCGGATCAGGGTTATGGCAACTGCATGTTGTGGCCCCGAGCTAGTATTTTCTGCCCCCCACAAAAGCGACAAAATGCTGCTCCTTTTTGGAATTAAAAAAGGGCACCTTTGCCGACACAACTTTTTGGTGGCATAGTGCGTGTAAATGCTGTGCTGCCGAAATGCCACGAAGCTGTTGCATGTGTGATCAGCCATGTGGCTTCCTGGCAGTGTGGGGGGCAACCTCAGAGAGTACAGTGTCCAAACACCACACTCAGACCAAGCACTTACAAAAGGCCCTTTTAGAATCATAGAATCATAGAGTTGGAAGAGACCACAAGGGCCATGCAGTCCAACCACCTGCCATTTAGGAAATCACAATCAAAGCATCCCCAACAGATGGCCATTCAGCTTCTGTTTAAAGACCTTCAAGGAAGGAGACTCCACTACACTCTGAGGGAGTTTGTTCCACTATCAAACAGCCTTTACTGTCAGAAAGTTCCTCCTAATGTTGAGGTGGAATCTCTTTTCCTGTAGCTTGCATCCATTGTTCCAGGTCCACTTTAATTGAAAGCATAGATGACCTCGGAAATCCAAACTCTGGAAAATTTAGCCATTTATGTAACATTTATTTGAAAGGAAGGTGTTGCATCATGAGTGGGTAGCCTTCTAACCGGCAGACTATGCTGCAAAAACCAGTCCTCCCACTTCCCCTCTGTTAGCCATTTGAATTGTCCTTGGATATGTTTGTTTATCAGGCATAATTTTGTGATGTTTCATAGAAACCTTTTTAACAAACTTTTTTTTGCATAATCTCTTGGGTGGTTTATATTTGAAATATAAGACTTGTTTATACACACACTTAAGAAAAGAGCTTAGGTTTATGAGAAAGAAACTGCTCAAAACTGTACCAATACTAATTGCCTCTTTCCAAGTTCATATCACTGATCCAGATTAGATGTAAATTCACACCAAAGAAGCTATACAAGTTAAATTAGTGTGAATTTTAATCACCTAAGAGATTTTCCCCCTTGTGTGTGTAGTCCAGGGGTAGGCAACCTGCGGCCCGCGGGCCGGATGCGGCCCAGCAAGGCCTTGGGACCGGCCCCAGCCCAGTCCTGCCGCCGATTGCCGCCGGGGACTTTGGCGTCTCGCGCGAGGGGCATGGTGGGGCAATTGTCTATAGAAGCCTCAGAAACATGCATTTATCTTAACATTTTTTAAACAAATCAGTAAATTTTTTCGCGTGTCCTCCATTTTTTATTTAAAAAGTGCCCTCCATTTGAAAATTTTGTTCTACATTTGTCCCGGTTTATTTATTTATTTAATGTTTAAAAATTATTTAATTATTTAATTTTTGGCTTCAGCCCCCCCAGTTGTCTGAGGGACAGCAACCTGGCCCCTGGCTCAAAAGGGTTGCCTACTCCTGGTGTAGTCTGTCGACTTATGGGAACCCCATGAATTTCATAGGGTTTTCTTAGGCAAGGAATATTCAGAGGTGGTTTTGCCATCTCTGTCTAGAGAATCTTTAATGTTTTACATGCAGTAAGTTGGAAAGGCAAGCAGGCAGGAAACTTTAAAAACCCAAATGCTATCCATTAACTTAGGTTAAAAGTAAATTAAGGCTGAAAATCCTGTGTTGATCTCCTTTGTAGCCCAGTACTTAAAAATAAAACTTAATAACACTTGTCACTATACTTATCACAAGCCATAATACCAGAAAAAGAAACTCTAGCTCTGGAGAGTGATATAAGCTACAGTGAGAAATGGCAGAGGTGATGCTCAGCTATTACACTTGGGAAGCATAACAGAGTTGGCTAGTTATGCTTCAGTTCTTAAATAAAGCTTGTATTCCACCCTCTAGTAGTGAAAACATTCAGGGGTAGCTGTGTTGGCCATTTAACAAATACACACAAATATCCATCAGTGATATCTTTATTGGCCAACTGAAATACACAATATACTTGTCGCATGCTTTTGAAGCTCCATGAGCTTCTTCATCAGGCAAGATATTACAAACCAAACAGAAGGGGAAAAAACAATTGGAGATGTTAGATGCCTGCATGTTGTTTCAGTCCTTACTAAAGATGTTATGATGAGGAGAGTATCTTTTGCAGGCAGGGCAAATGTGCTTTCTTTCAGATATCTGAAGCACAAAGCACACAATCACCGTTTTGGCTATTGTGGGACATAGTTAAAAATGTGCTGGCAGGAAGCACACTAAAGTGCACAACACGTAGATGAAGAAAAGACATTTCCACATGATTACATCAAGTACAAGGAACCATAGAGGGAAAAGCAAACACATCTGTGCTTAGCACTATGATAGCTAGCACATTATAAATACCCAAGAAAGTAAATTCAGAAACCTGATCTTCTTAGATCAGATAAACCTCTGCATTGTCATAACAAACTTCCCTAATGCTAAAACTACAAAATTTCTGGAGTAATAGGATAACCAAAACGTGGTTTATTTGAAAAAGGAAGAAATCACCACTCCCCTTTCTGAATTTATCAACTATATATATCTTGCATTATCGTCAAGTCATGCAAGCCAGCTTTCCATATGCATAAGAAGCAATGTCGTCACCAGCCCTCCTGATAAGCCAGTCCATCATACTGTGCTTCTTTCCCAACTATCATCAAGCAACTGCTCCATCTGCATGTAGAAGAGGTAGAGATAGGAGACAGGGCCAGATGAGACAGCAAACATTTTCAGCTATTTCTCTCCTTGAGCTGTTTCCATTTCAGCTGGTTGTGATAAATAGGCCAACAATGTCCTGCTGTATAAAGCCTTTACAGCTGCATGGTAGCTGGTTATTGTATGAAAGAACTAGTGTCTGATTTTTTCATGTTTTAATTCTCCATTCCATTCTCCTGTGGCATAAAAATAATGCAGATTTTGTCCTAAAGTTTACAATCTAAAAAATATACATTAGCCTGGAAGCAGAAACCGTCTTTTTTAAAATTGATTTTGATACACTATGGGAAGGTTGGCTGAACAGTGGAGTCCACGTTATTTAAATAAATAGCTACTAGAAAGTATTCCTACAGGGGATGTGGTGGGCAAAGAAATGTTGTGGGCAACAGCTAGCCACATGTTTCTTAGAAGCATATTATTTTTCTCATTTAACATTTTTCTCTTTTCTCTTTTCCTCTTTTCTCATCTTTTCACTTTCAGAAGCTCTAATTTTATTTCAGGAAGAGTTCTGTCTCTTATTTCTTGTTCAGTACAATGAAGGCACCTCAAGGATATTATAACACTGCAGCTTGCCTGTGCCAATAATTTCTTTTACTTTATTTTGCTTAATATAGGATAATAACTCCAGAGAGCATATATAGTTAGGATCTGTATTCCAAGCACAAAATTTCCTTTGGAAAGAAAGACATGTGGATCATCAGATCTGAAGAAAGATCATGAGATTAGAAGAATGGGGAAAGGCTAACATTCTTCTTATGCATGTAGAAGGCAAGGCAGAATAGGATAAGCCCTTGGTGAAATATGATACTTCAAATAACATACACATGGATAACATGCAGTTGGTAATTGCTATCTACACAGACTCAAACAAGAGATGTCAGAAAATATCACGTTGCCACCAAAAGTTACAGCATCATATTGACACCCTCTCACTTCTCCCTGTAACAGCCACTTATGGAAACCTATGACATCCTTTCATGTGTTTCCATTTCCTCAAGTCATATCATTGGCTGGTGCTGGGGTAGAAGTAGAAGGGAGGCTAGAAAACACCTGACATGATTGTTGTCCTATGACATGTTCAGTTTAGTTATCAGATAACAGGAATGAAATTCATAATTTCAAACAGAATTCAAACTGTTGTACAGCAGAAATTTATGGCATTAATAAATTACAGTACATACACAAAAGACATTGTGTATGTAAATGGGATATAAATATAGTAGAGATATTAATATTTGACTATTTTCTTCTCACAAATAAGGATGCATAGTTCTTCAAAGTTCCTCCCTAATATTTCTGAATAGTTTCCACCCAGCATTTCCACATCCTGAAGTATTTCAGGTATTATCCTGTACAGAAATATATGTTAGAGTGTTTGAATGAAAATCATGTTTTTGTGCAATTTTTTTGTAACAAAACACATTGGCTGGAATGCATGCCAGTTATGAATGCATAACCTAGTATTACACTGATTTGTATTAATTAATTAATGTGTTAACTGATTTGTATTCACGGCCGTGGCAATACTATAGGAAATATGTAAGGATTGTAAACATCTCCCAGCCCTGAGTTAACAGGCAGCAGCAGCTGTGAGCAACAGAAGTCTGTTCTTCTGCCAGTCAGGATACAGTGGACTGACATTTTTGCCTTCTCCCCCCAGCAATATCTAGTGTGACAATCTGAAAGAGCATCCCTATCACAATTCCTCTTCACATTAGAGACTGCTGGCAGGATTGGGGTGGGAACATCAGTCTGTTGCATCCCAATAAACAGGAAAACATACTTCTGCTTCTCAGCCATTGTTTTCTAGATACCCATGGTTTTTAATCTAAGACTACTGTTCTTTTTATGAAAAATAGCAATTTTGCACAAAAGTAGCAATCTGCAAGCAATGCTTTTGGGCAAAAAGGTGTTGTTGTTTTTTAAGTGTTCAAAACCCACTATGATTTTCATGCAAAAATCTAATGTGTATTTCTGTGCAGAATAATTTCCACAAACACTTCAGAATAGAGGAATACCAGGATAAAACTGTAGAAAATTCCTGCCACTGTATATTTCTTCCTAGTTGGGTTTTCTAAGTGTCAAGAAGCCTTTTTTTTTTTTGGACTAAGTAATGAATAATATATATTTGTTCTATACTTTGATATACTTTATTCTGTGGCTGTCACTTGCCTAGCGTATACTTCATTTCTATACTGGCAAGGTTGGAAAACGCGAAGTTGAATTTGAGTAAAATGAAGGGAACCAGCCAAACCTTTGAAACTACATTGTAGCACAAATGAGACCTTCAAGGCTCTGTAGCTACCTTAGCATGATTGGCAGAAATTAATTTATTCCATGGTTTTATTCTAGTGCTATGTTCTGCTAGTAAGGTCCTATTGCTGATAAAGCATGGATATTGCTAATAATAGATTACAATGGTTATGTGGGAGGAGATAAAAGTGACATTGCCCATGCTGGAATGTCCTCACTTTCAAGGACTGACAATTCTGTCATGCAAAGACATATACACTGTGGTACCTTCTACTATTATTTATTTATTTTATTCATTTATATCCCACCTTTTCTCCACTAATGGTACTTGAGATGGCTTGCAACATGTTAAAAACAATAAATATTAAAACTATACAAAAACATGAATAAAAGTAGAAATAGAGTATGCAAGTTTAAAAGATGATTGAACAATTTATAAAGTTAAAACCATTGAATGTCATTAAAAGATTATACAGTCGGCCCTTCTTATACACAGATTTTTTTATACACGGATTCAAGCATCCGTGGTTTGAAAATGTTCAAAAAAAGTATAAATTTCAAATATCAAACCTTGATTTTCCATTTTATGCCATTATATTTAATGGGACGAGCATCCACGGATTTTTTTTATCCACGGGGGATATTGGAACCAAACCCCAGCGTATAACAAGGGTTCACTGTATATCTTTTCCCACTCTGATATTGCTAGAGATTGATCTGCATTGCACTTTTAATGGGAAATAAACCCCACCTTCTTCCAGCAGAGCTCTATTTCTTAAGCCCTGCATAAGGAATAGAGCAATGAAGACAGGAAGAATTAATTCATCATTAGACCTCAATGCCAGCTTCCCATTTGGCTGTATCAGTGAGAGTATGTTGGGTTTCTGTCCCCTCTTTCCCCTAAAGAATGTCCTGCTCTAAGAGCCTTATTGCACAGGAAAAGAAAGTGGAAATGGAGTTTGAGAGGTGCAGCTTTCTTCATGTCTTAATGCATGATGTCATAGCATTTCAGTCCTCTTCTTGTGGCAGATGGCTGTAAAAGTGTGTCTTTTGTTGAAGGGGTTTTTACAGCTAGATAAAAGATATGCTTTTACAACTATCTGCTGAGGGAAAAGAACTGAAGTGCTATGACATCATGTTGTAAGGAATGGAGAAAGCCAATACTCTCAGGCTCCATTTCTGCTTTCTTTTCTTGTGCGATAAGGCTCTTAGACTGAAGGTTACCTAACAATTGAGAATACCATTTCTATTCACAGTAAGGCTACTACATAACTTAATATCATTAAAACTGCAAATCAGCTTCTGAATTTTATTCCATGCTAAAGGAGACAGATCAAGTTGTTAAAAAAAATTCTATTTGATTAAATAAGAAATAAAATGTATGTTTAAATGAAAAACAAATGGCAACAAGATCCCATGGATCACATAACCCCTTTTCCTAATTACATTAAATAGTGAACATTGGTTTAATGGAAATATATGGTATTTTTCAAAGACCAAATAGGAAAAATATGAGAAGGTCTTTGGGGAAATATATACATATACTGTTGAATAAGTGACTTCAGCATTCTTTGACTCTCTCTCTCTCTCTCTCTCTCTATATATATATATATATATATATATTCTTTCAATTAAAGGACAAAATAAACAGGCCCGTAGCTAGGCCTTTAGGGGCCCTGGGGCAGAAAGTACATTTGGGGCCCCTATATTTTTTAATGTCTCGAGTCCTACCATGAGCCACGGGCACCATCTTGGCACACCACCATTTACATGGGTTGCATGGCGATGACGTGGTTCATGCGACATGTCCAAATGGTGCGGCACACGAGGGACGTCATAGTGCCGCTCCAGGGTGCTTATAGGGCCTAAGTTGCAGTGGACAAAGGAGCCACATATTGTGGCTCCTTTGGGGTAGGGTTGTTATAATTCACAACCACCAAACAGGGACAAAATATAGAAAAAATGTAGGGCATTCAAGAAAAATGGAGGACATAACCAGCTAAAAGCCAAAACCATTATTAATTTAAAAACATTAATATAAATGCTTACATTATAGAAATCTTGTTACACCTCTGAGATTAAATATATCTGAGGAAGCATACTTTAGGAAAGCTCATGCTGGCAACTTCTTTCTTTCAGTTAATAATAATAGAATTCAAAGACATAGACATTTTGGAGCACCTCTGAGACTAAATGCATCTGAGGAAGTGTGGCAGGAAGCAGCAGTGGAGGAGAACCAAGATTTGATCCCTTATTTGGGCATAAAAAGCCCACTGGGCTTGTCACAGCCTTAAAAGAAAGTGAAGGCAAATCCCCTCTGAACAAATATTCCAAGAAAACCTTTGGGCAAGTCACACACTCTCAGCCTCAGAGGATGGCAAAGTCAAACCCTCTCTGAACCAACCTCCCAAGAAAACCCTCTTGAAGGCACACACTCATACACTTGCACACACCCAAGTCACCAAAGGCAAACTCTCTGAACAAACCAAGAAAACCCACTAGACAAGTAAGTCACACACTCTCAGCCTCAGGGAAACACTGGCAAAGGCAAATACTCTGAACAAACCAGGATGTTTTGAAATCCCTCATGGGCAGAAATGTAGGACGTGTCCTGGATAAAGGATGCTGTCTGGTCACCCTGGTAAAATGGAGGATGTTTTGAGATTGCTCCTGGGCAGAGCTGAAATGTAAGCCTTATCCTGGATAAAGGAGGACATGTGGCCATCCAACCAAAAATGGAAGACATTTTGACAATCCTCCTGGCCAGAAGGTTGAAACATAGGACACGTCCTAGAAAAGGAGGACATCTGGTCATCTTACAAAAAATAGAGGACTTTTTGAAATTCCTTCTGGGCAGAAGTCTGAAATGTAGGATGTGTCCTATAAAAGGAGGCCAGAAAAGAGTTAAGCCTTGAGCTCTGGGCCCCACAATGTACTCTAACTCCCAGGATTCCATAGCCTTGAGCCAGAAAAAGAGTTAAAGCGCTGCCAAACCGGTTATTTCTCCAGTATGGATGCAGCCCAATGCAGCCCTCACAAATTGGCGCCACTCCTCCCGTCCCTCCCTCTCCTCCTCCTCAGCTCCTTTTTGCCGGCCTGGCACCTCCTCCTCAGGCCCCCCCCCACATGGCCACCAGTCCTGACTTCTCTGTTCCTGGGAAAGGGAGGCTGGGCTAAGGAGGGAAAGAGAGAGAGACATTTGCGAGGTGAGGGAAGGCGGCACGGGGCCCCCCTTTGGCTGGGGGCCCCAGGGCGGTGCCCCGCCTGCCCCACGGTAGCTACGGCCCTGAAAATAAACCCTTTTCAGCCTTCCTCATCTTACAACACTCCAGATGTTTTGGACTATAATTCACATAATCCTCAGCCAGCATGATCATTAGGCTGATGGAAGTTGTAGTCCAACACAACTGACAGGTACTAGGGCCACATTTATCCAGGAACAGATTCAGGAGCTATTTCCTCTAATTTCAAATTTGAAAAATGGTGGATACGGTGACAAGAATGGTTAAAAAATGCTACTAGGTTTAGCCCTTCAAAAATCATACTGCAACTTAGTAGAGCTTTGAGTGAATTATAAGGAAAGGGTCAGAGTCATTTGCCAATGAAGACATTTGTTGAATACAAATTATTTACCAAATGAGAATTTATCATACTGTATACATAGCCACTAGATAAGCTGTCTGTCTGAGCAAATGTACCCACAGCTGCATGGGAACTGTTCATTCATGGCTCCCTTGGGTGGTGACAGGGTAGAAAAGACTGCCATGGTTGGTTTCACCCAGATGGCTCCATTCACAATAACCATACCACAACCACACAGAATCACACTGCAGATAAATACATCTCATAACACTGCAGGCCTCTCTGTTCTCTTGACAAGTAGGGTTTCTAGATATCAGGGCTTCAACCCTCTTCTACAGTCCTTAGGTTGGTTGTGGGGAGGAATGTCAAGTCCATGAATGTGTGTGTATTCCTCATTTGTTAGACTTGATTTTTTTATTTGAATGGTACATTCTGTGAAACTGTGGTAGCGGTTTAATACATTGTGCTTAATGGCATCACCAAGGACCACAGGGATTTGTCCCAAGGTCTCAGGTTTTGGTGCTGAAATCTCAGTGCATGGAAATGATTAACCTGACAACCCTACCACTAAGTGGTATGGAAATACAGTATTTACCTTCTCTGCTTCCTGTACTCTGATCAGCTACAGAAGTGTGATCAGTTCTCTTAAGATATTGACAAGAAGATACAAATGTCCAAGAAAAGCTTGTAGGCACACCCACAGATACTTACAACTTGAAAGATGGTCACCTATTTTCACCTCACAGGGGATCTCCTTATGTTGTCAGCAGGGGATCTATTTATGTGGCCAATCTTATGCTTGCTTACTCAGAAGTAAGTTCAATGGACTTTATCCTTTAATAAGTATGCTTAAAAGTACAGCCATTATCATTCAGAGTGATATTAAAGCAGTGTCTAGTGACATCTAAGAATAACATTTCCCCCCTATATTTTACTTGGAGAATGCAAAGCAACCTTCACAATAGTCACAAATATGACTGGGATGTGTAATGGAGCTTCCTTAAAAATGAACTACTTTAAAGGAATCCTTTAGATCAATTTTTAAAAAATATTTAAGGACAGCCATTTGGTTGGTGATGATCATGCTTTTTCATCAGCATGCTGACAAAACATATAGAAGAAGCAATACAGTTATGTATCTTGTTACCTGAGTGTTTTGTGCATAACATTGCCTGTACTGACTTCTGATGCTAGATCACAGGATAAGATTAGCAGACTTCACACACATGCACATGTGCATGCACACAAATGTGCACGCACACACACACAAATGTGCACGCGCACACACACATTTCCTTCATTTAATTACATTTTGACAATTGATTTTGCTGTTTTTGAAAAGGTCTCTATTTACAAAATGTCTCTACTTACATGAACACTGCCAGAAGAGTTTTAAAACACTTTTAAAATTGTTAAGCGCTCAAAAAGTACACACAACACAAACTGAAACTCGAATTATCTGGCACTGTGTGTGGGATGCAGCTCTAATTCATACAGTGCATGGAAAGGAAGCTGGCAGCCTTCATCATACTACACACATCTCCATAATAACAGGGTATGAGGCATACAATTTCAAGGAACACCCACAATGAAAACTATACTTTCCAAGTAGAGACTTGTTTTGGAGCAAATTCAGTTAATTGGCACCATGGGATTCCTCTTGAGGAAACACAGAACATTAAACCTACACATGTGTGTGTAAAATGATAAAGTATCATCTTCGTTCTCCTCTAGGTTCCTCTAACCTAGGATACTGGGCCCAAAATCAACAGAGACTGAAATGTCTTTAGTGTAAACAGACCGCCCGGATGTTATTGCAGTGTTCCACAACCGCCAACATAGGTTAGAGTTATCTTCTTCAGATCTATAAGTCTCTATAGCACTTGGGTGTATTCTATTGATGGTTAACAGTATCACATTTTTCAGCTTATTCCTGCTTAATTGGGATCAGATATGGAAACTATTTCCTTACTAACTTATAAAAATAAGTGATTAGTGAGTCAAGTACTCCCTCCAAAGTATACTAGCTATGCTCAGAAATCTGCAATACGTAGTTGCATTAAGTTTTTAAAGCGGTAATTGTGACAATTTATACAAACTTGCATAGTTATTAGTGAACAGAATGTGAATAATACCAAAGCCAAGAGAAGAATGCCTATTTACTTCTAATTTACTAGCAATTGTGAATCCTAATTACCACTAACATCTCTGCTCAATATGACATTCTCTACTAAATAGATTAGGCTTGACGTACATGAGCAAAGAAAAGTGGAACACTGTGGCCAGATTAGAGCAGACTTGACCTAAATTTGGTCCAACATTTCTTCTCCCAAAATTATTTACTTATAATGTACATTTATATTCCACCTTATACAAAAATATTTTAAGGTGATTTTCAAACCATGAAACAAGCAGGCAAAAAGAAAATGGGAGAAAAAAAATACAAAAATTCACTGAGATAATGGCAAAGCAGAAACAACTGGTAATGACGCAAGCATGGCATGAGACTATATAGCTCTCCCTCACTGTTTATCCAGTAAGCAGGATTCAGAAGCATACTGTCTCTCCACCTGGAGATTGCAGGTCGAGACTGATCTATTTAACCTGCACAAATTAGTCTAATCCCTTTTTAAAGCCATCTAAGCCATTACATGTAGATCTGCTGCCACCACTGCTGGCCATGGGACCTTTAGTTTCTAACCTCAGGCCCCTTCCCATCTGCACCACTAAGAGTTTATTACCTACATTCTGGCTCATTATTTCCCACATTAAGAATAGAACCATATGAGATACAAATCAGTACATAAATAGACTAAACTGGAGCACCCCTCAATATGTATTTTTAAGAAATTGTTTTTTTTTCTCATCCTTATTGACAAAGAGAAGTGGTACTTAAACATCTGTAATGCGCTGTTTCCAGAGCTAAGCAGAATAGAATCACAGAATCATAGAGTTGGAAGAGACCACCAGGGCCATCCAGTCCAACCCCCTGCCATGCAGGAAATCCAAATCAAAGCATCCCCGACAGATGGCCATCCAGCCTCTGCTTAAAGACCTCCAAGGTTAAACTCCAAGCAGTTAAAGAAGACAACTGGGCATCTTTTAAACTTATTTTAATTCCATTTTTAGCACCAGGAACTCAAAACAATTCAAACATATAGCCATAAACTGTAACTTCCAGATGTCACCAGTGGAGAATAAAATTAGTACCTGAGTAAAGAAAAAGCATTCCAAAGGCTTTCCAAAGGAAGTCCTGGAAACATTTTGATGTCCTGCATAAGGGTCAGGATCCTGCTAGTGACTTAGGCTTGTACTGTAACATTATTCAGGGAGGTATATTGTACCACCTTGTGCAATGTCACAAGAACAGTCTCCAAGAACACTCAGAGAAGCTGCATGAATAAAAACGGTAACATCAGAAGTAACTGATGCTATTAAGAAAGTGCTGCTGGTTCTACAAAGGCAAAGGTACTTCTGTCTCTGCACATTTGATATATAAAAATAATACACTTTGCTGGAGAGTAAGTCTGGAGTGAACAACCTTTGATCCTCCAGATATTGCTAGACTACAACACCCATAATCCTTTATCCTAGGATATGTTGGATATGAGTGATGGGAGTTGTGATCAGCAGTATCTGGAAGACCAAAGGTTTTCCATCTCTGGACCAAGATAGTAAAAGAAACTTGATCTTAAAGAAGAAGGGGTTCTGATTTTTTTTATACAGAAAACTATTCAGTATGACCACAGTTTCAGTATATTTAACAGAACAACTATGGGGGGGGGGGAATCAACATGAGCTTGCCTCTTTCCACGTGCAGAGGACAAGCAGTTTGTCTATTTCACATGGGTGAGTTTCCTCTTGGAAGTAACAGCTAGGTTACTAGATGGGCGTGGGAGGAAATGCATCAATTATACTCTAATGGGCATGGAAAACAGAAGGGATTGTGCTAATTTTCTATGGTACATATCCATTTCAGGCCCCATGCTCAATTCACTTGGGTTCACTTTATACAGGACAAGTGTTTCATTCACATTTACAATATGTCTACATGGCAAATATAGTACATTTTTAAGTGGAGATGAACACCTGAAGAGAGGTAAGCATGTAGCAGCACATGCTGAGAAGCACTTGTCTCTGGCACAGGTTCATTGCCTATGCCTGTGTTCATATGCCTTTGTGTTACTACTTCTCTCTCTCATAAATGTTACCATATTGAACACTAATATCTCATATAAATAATACCATATTCAACATCAAACAAATGCTACAAGTGTGGGGGAAAACTGAGTTATCAGTTATTTATATTTTTCACACACACACACACACACACATACATGTATGCATCACATCCTATGTTAAGCATTATAAATTGTTTGAAGTCAATTGAAGTGAGGAATCAAATATGCCTAAACATAAGTATTTGTAGGAAGAGAGACAGGGGCTGGTGGCTGGTGGCAAAACTAACCATACATAGTTGAAATGTCTTTGCTTACATTCGTAATTTTACTGTGATTTTGGCAAATTGTGAACTATGGAAATGATTGAAAAAGAATTATACAACAATTCTGTATCTCATCGCCCCACACAAAAGTGAAAACATTCAAGTATGTATAGCTGGCCTCACTGGGGGATTTGAGTAGAGAATGAAACAAAGAAGCAGATGTGGTTCAAGATTTAGGGAAACTTTCTATTAAAATTTAAGCCATTGTGACAAGCAAAAACAATTCATAGCCTGGAGGGGAGCCGAAGGTGGCTGAGGTCAAGGAGTCTAGCTCATATATTCTTAACAGCCTATCTTCAGTATCATTCATTTCCCTGACATATGTTTTCTCTTTCATGGGGGTTCCTTTCATTCTCCTCAGAGGCCTTGTGCTTTTATCATGTTGTTTTCATTAGATTTATTATTAAAACACTACTATCATTTCTTAAACGGTTGATCTCAATACAATATAACCTTGATACAATCACTTTGTTAAGTTTCCATGACACACATTTTCTTTCTGTACTGCTAAGGAGAAGCAGGATAGCTTGTCTTCTATCAAATTCCTTTTGCAGATCTTATAACTCTATACCTTTGTATAATTAAGTTACCAAAACGGCGTATAATAATTAAATATATGCCAAATATAAGCAAAAAGGCATTTAAAATACTGTACTTAAAAGTGCATTTTTCTCCTCTTAAATTTTGTACCATTGTGCTCAGTCTTTAGCCACTAAAATCAGTTACCTGTATGCTATTGATAGTACTACTTAGAGTAGACCCATTGAATCAATGGTATTTACATAAATATTGATTTACCATTTAACAACTGATTCCGTGGTCAACTCTAGTTTCAACTACTAATAGGATTTAGGTCAGTAAAATCTTTATCGATTTTAAACATTCCATACCAATAATAATATAATCTAGAGATACTATACAAACAAACAAGCTTCATTTATATACCGCTTCATACCGCCTAAGCAGTTCACAACTGTAAGCTAATTTGCCCCCAACAATCTGGGTACTCATTTTAGCCACCTTGGAAGGATGCAAGCCTGAGTGGAGCTTGAGCCCTTTTCCTGGTCTTGAACTCGCAACCTTATGGTTTTGAGTGAGTGGCTGCAGTAGAGGCATTTAACCACTGTGCCACCAGGGCTCCTAACCAATACCAATAATGTGAAATATATAAGTTATATAAAAATATATTTGTTGTTGGTGTGTGCAATCAAGTTATTTCCAACTTATGGCAAACCTAAGGTGAACCCATCATGGGATTTTGATGGCAAGATTTGTTTAGAGGAGGTTTGTCATTGCCTTCCCCTGAAGCTAAGAGCATGTGCCCAAGGTCACCGAGTGGGTTTCATGGCTCAGCTGGGAACTGAACCCTGGTCTCCAGAGTCATAATCCAGTGTTCAAACCATTATGCTATGCTGGCTCTCAGACTGACCGTGTAATGACATGTGACAGGTTGATTTTGTATATCTCTCTAGGGCATGGAACAGACCGCCCCAAAAGGGCAGCCTGCCGGTGCCTGGATTTCCACCGGAGGGAAGCCTCAGCTGCCAAACAGTGAGGCTTCTCACAGGCAGAAAAAGAACCTGCAAAAGGTGGGTTCTTTTTGCATCATGCTTGCGACGCCCAATTGCGCAAATGGCATATTCATGACATCACAAGTGCGACACGACGTGCGGACGCTATGCGCCCTACACGTTGTAATGGCGGTGCCCGTGTAGACAGGGCGCCGCCATTTTGACACCGCCAGTACATACTAGGATTAGGGAGAGTCTGCATGGTGCGTGCTCCCTAACCCTAGTACCGCCGCCGCCACGCCACATTTTGCTTGTCTGTCCTAGATTAATTTTTTCCACTTAGATACATGCCACACTGAAATTTCATCTTGTGGATATAAAGCACAATTAACATACCAGTTTTGTACATTCCTACTGAATTCAGTTCTGCTTATTCCCAGATAAGTGTCTATAGGAATCCAGGCTAAAACACATTGCCATGCATGGTATTAGCACGAACCTCACTAGAGTTATCTGGAGACATTTATTTGAGATGAGTCTTCCCACAAAATGCCCAAACTCTACTTTAAAATCCCATGGATTTAAGAAAGCATTTGAAGAACTGATGTGTGCTATACAAAAAGCAGACTAAAACACATAACAGACCAAGTCATTTCGCTCTTAAGTAGGTCTGAAACAAAACTCCAAAACTGTTTCAGAAACTAGAAACAGTTGGGAAATTTGGTACTTAAGCTATTTTAAGGTTAATCCAGGTAGTCACACAGAAAATTAGTTATCTATTTCTGGATGACAAATCAATAGCTAAGGCCAGATTCACTGAACAAAACTACTCCTAAATAAGTGTGAACAGACTGAATTCTACTTATTACTCGTGAAGACGTTAGCTGAAGTTGTGATCAATATATATTTATAGTTATTCAATTTTTAAAGTTTTTAAAAGTTATATCCCTTCCAAACCTGTGGATATTAATTCTAGCTGCCTCCAAATGGATAAAAACCAAACAAACCCCAGAACCTGGAAGTCCTGTGTGTTGCACTTATACAATATAAGAATAAATCTCTTCCATGGAACCCATCTATAAAGATCTATCACCTATACTGGAATCACAAGTAAGCCTTCCAATTTATTTTGAAGACCCACATGGCATTTACTTCATCATGAAGTATTTTCTGGGAGCTTCCAGTATTCCCAAGGAGTTTTCTTTCCCATTCCTGAGGTCCGTTTAACTCAGTATTTTCTGAAATGAAATATACTTGCCTTGTGTGTTTCTTCATTCTCCAAACTAGCTAAAATGGCTGCCACCAGTAAAAACAAGTATTTCCAGCACATGGATTCAACAGAGATTAAGTGAAGGAAAGAGGAAGGCTAGTACTAAAAAAAAATGACCCTAATGCTTCACTAGTGTAACATTATTAAAAACCTTCTCCCACATTCTTGCACAGTATATTAACCCCACTGGTGGGGCACTAGTGGGACATAGAGAATATGGATAATTTGGATTCTTTGCTCCCAGATTAGACCTATACATAACCTGATGATCTGAGAGGAACAGTACCAAATGTGAAACAAATCCATATGAATGTGAATTAACTGGAATTGCTAAAGGAGAGGTTGTACCAATAGTAACCACAAGACACATGTATTTAAACCTACTTTGTTTCAAATGGTTAGCCCAGTTTTTAATTTTCTTGGGCAAGGTGCTCATGAAAAAATATAGGCTCTATGGAGTTAACAATTCAGAATGTACATCATTGCCTTACATTCTCTTTAATATTGTACTTAAAATTTGATTAAATTTTGATTAAATTTCTCATTCTTCAAAGTACTCCACTGAATGTTAATATATTGAATAACAACAGTGTTACATACTGCTCAATTTCTTGTTTAGCACCATGAAATCCTTTCATTCAGTAAAAGTTTTTAGTAAAATTGTTTATGTCTCAGAGGTGAATGTTCTAATTATTCTGCATATAAAATTAGTCCCTCTTCCTCAGTAGTTTATCTTGGGACATAAATTCTAAATAAGGAATAAATGTCATGCAAGGCATAAATTTCAAAAGGAAAATAGAGCATCTTATCATACATCAAAAGACCAAGCAAGATTGTCTTCTTAAACCGCTGATGCAGTGAGAGCTCCCCCTTCTGTATTCAACAACCAGAACTTCTGGTAATATTAGCTGTCAAGGAATAACTATCTAGAATAATAAAAATTCTTCCACAGAACTCATCTATAAAGATCTATCACCTTTAGTGAAATGACAAGTGAGCTAGTTTGATTATATATATGTAGTGACAATTAAGCTATAGGCCCAATGCAGAGATAAATGTGGGCATTTTACTCTACAACCTTGCTTTATATTGAATTCACATTGGTTTTTTTTTCCAGCTGATCAACATCTACTTTGGATGACAGCAACTCTAGTCTAAGCTCTCATGGAAAGATTTTTTTACCTGTACCATGACCTGAAACCTGTAAAATTGGAGATGCTGGAAAATCAACCTAGAACTTTAAGCATGCAAAGCCACCGAGCTAAGACTGTTGGGGGGACTGGGCTATCTGAACTGCTTAAATCCCAATTATTTCACAATATCTTAAGCGTGACTACTGTTCATTGGCCTGGAACCATTCATGTCTCTCTTAGGTTATCTGGAATGCTCCTCTTAAAATATTTGCATCCTAGTTTCTTTTTTCTTTTTTACCGTTAACATTAAAGTTTGAAAAATTTTGTGGAAAGTCTAATTTAGAAATAATGTGAAAAAACAAGGAATTGGCTATGGTAAATAAAAGAAATTCCAACCTTTATTCCACTTTGAACAAGTTTGTGTATGTCTAGGAATGGTTCCTTGATTATTTCCCCTTCAGGTGTGAAAATCTTTACATATCCCTCCTTCTCAAGAATGAAGAGTCGCTGTGATCCATCTCCAGAGTGTACTGCTCCAACAGGTTGTCTCAGACCACTTACAACTTCATGAATGCAAAAGCAGTTGTGTTTATGTTTCCTAAAAAAAGGAAGCAATTTTCGTTTGTTTTCAGTTGTGATGGCTATCGATTAGCAAGAAACTTCTGCTATAATAGGCGGCATCTTGCTTCTGCCAGGACAGCTATTCTCAACAGAATAAACAGAAACAATGTTTGGTATTTCAGATTTCAATTTGAAATGCTTCAGATCTGATAGGAAGAGAGATAGACAGAGACAGCAGAGTACCATACCAGGGTGTCACCTGTGGGAGCAGAGCCAAAAGGGCCTGCTCCCAGTTCCTTGCCCTGCATGGCTTTACTTCAGAGTAAAGGCACATGGGGCAGGGGCTGGGGTGTGTGTGTGTGCCATGTCCTCTTTCTCCCTGAGGCACATGGTTTTATTTTGAAATAAAGCTGTGCAGGGCAGGGATACTGGGGTGTCGGGCCCTATTCCTCACTGCCGAAAGCCGTGGTGCACGTCAAGGAGGTGGGGGCACTCACCAGGTGTCACCCCTCTTTAGTGGTGTCACCCAGTGCAGTCTGCACCCCTCCACACCCTGCTAATGACATTACGGGACAGGGGCAGTCTCCATTCCTTTGGTCGTCAGATTGCTAGTGGTTGATTTTTTTTTTTTTACTATGAAAGTTAATAATGGGAATAATTTCTGTTTCTTGGTCTCTTCCCTCACGTATCCAGAAGGATACTGACAATGAAATCCTAAAGAAGTTAACACTGCTCCAGATATGAGCAAAGGCAAAAGCAAACCAACAGAGGTGGATAGAATATACTGAAAAGTTTTGGCTGGAATAACATGGAATTTGGGCACTGAATCTAGGGAAATAAGGAAGTTGCATGAGTTTTCCCCTAAGCATAGTCTGCCTAATGAAGAACTCTCTTTTTCTTTGCTGCTACATCTCCTTCTGAAAAGTTTCTCTGAAGGGTAGGGGATCCTTCATAAAAAACCAAACCTCAATCCATATTGTTTAAGAGAGTCACACTACCCTCCTGGGAGTCCTTTCAGGCACATGTGGCTACAAGTGGATAAAGGGACAGAAAAATTTTCCTCCCATGAAATTTCTTTAAGTTTAGCTAACTACATTAAGATTCACACCAGTGACTTATAAACAAGACATCACAACCTAATTCATATTAAACTCCATTTCAAAATGGGGGTAGGGGTGATGAAAACTGCAAAAAATATGAATACATTTTCAGAAAGACCTCAACAACAATTGTTTCCCCCCCCCCAAATGATGTTAAGAATGCAGTTGTAAACACTTATATGGGAGTAAAATTCACTAAAATCAGTGGAAAGTATTTCTGAATCCCCACATACCGATTATGCTGTCAGTGGCAAACCTAACATTTCACTGAAGAAAATATTGATTAAATTTTCATTATCCTTGGATGATCACTAAATATTGACCACAAAAGAAGTGTTCATGTGAGGTAGAAGCATTTCTTTACTGCTCCAAATTTTAAATACCCTAACTCGTTTTTTAAAACATAAAGATAATGTAGAATGAGAAAGGAAATCAACAACCAGGAAAAATGAAAAAATCACTAACAACAAACCAGAAGGAAAAATCAAATTACCAACAATTATATTTAGATAACATTTAAGGTAAGACATCTGCAATGTATTTGATCCAGCATTAAGTAAATGAATCACTAGTGAAGTATGTATTACATAAGAACTGAACACATTAAAAATAACAGCAGCAAGAGAGAGCAACATCTAGATGACACAGTTGGGGATGACAAGTATAGACTGACTGAATTCACTGAGAAAGGCCCTGTGCAGACCAGCCTTAAAGGCCAGGTTGGAGTCGGAGTCGGGGGATAGCATCCTTATGACACATGCCCTGGATCCACCTGCAGGACAGCATGACATCACGGTGCTCCTCTGGCTCTGCGGACACATGATGCAGTGCCGAAGGAGTGCTGGAAAGGCCCTGGAAAGGCCAGATCGGGGTTGCAGCATGCGGTTGCCATGGCCCGATCTTGCTGTAAAAGGAGTGGCTGGAGGCTGCTTCTTCAGGGCGTCTGCACAGCCCCAAAGCTACAAAGATTTGTTAGATTTTAAAGGCTGAGCAGTAAGTATAAAGATATGAACCTGCTGATATCTTCTCCTTTGCCATATTCTTCCATCTGGTCCAAATAGTTAGAAGCTGGTCCTCGAACTTGCTTTCTTGGGAAATCTGGAAAGCACAACCCACTGTCTTTTCTTGTATAGTAGAAACAAAAGTCATCTGCTGTAGTTTGAAGGAAACCTTGAAAAAGATGGGAAGAAACATTTGGCTTATTGGATAATGGAAACTTAACAAAATTGTCTTTAGAAGCAAGAGCACTGGGAAAAAAATATCATGGTGCCCATCCTGGGCTGAGAGAAAAGCAGGATATAAAACAAACAAACAAACAAACAAACAAACAAACATAAGAGCGAAAAAACAGCAGGTGATGCTGTTAGAAAGAAAAGGCCAAGGTAAGAAAGCTGGAAAGACCGATGGACAGTATATAAGAAACTACAGTACAGGGAAACCAAGACTCTGTGATGATTTAAATAATATATTGCTTTGAGAGCCCCTGTGAGCTCTCTGCTACAAACCTTAGAATTACCTGACAGAAAGAGTCCACAACATATATAACATCCTGAAATCTTTTTGAGGAAAAGTGGTTTGAATATATTTTAATAATGATAATAGAAACAGCAGAAACAACAACTATCTGGAAAATATTGAACTGCTGACAAATATAGAAATGCATTTGAATCAAACTTTTGTTACAAATTATTGTTTCCTCCTTTGATTAGTGACTACATTATTTGCAACAAAAGACAATTTCACTGGTGAACAGATCAAAAGAGACTCTGATTATCATTGGTGCCCCAAACCCCTCTGAATTGGGTTTAACAATAAACCATTAAACTCTCCTAATTTACTCACACACATCTTTTATGTAAACAATTAAAATTGTAATGCACCCAAATTACAAAAATATACAACCAGCCACAGTCAGTGTGGTCTCCTAGAACAACTGACCTATGGAATGCAGTCATACTTCTTCCAGGTTTGCTGATTTTGCAACTTTATTTGTCTTTATATAAATGCTTATAGGTCAGAATGAAGGGAATTAATCTGTCTTGCAAATGGAAGATTCCTACCAGAAATCCTTGAAACATATAATTGGACTGATCTTGATGTATGGAAACTACTGACAAAGACCAACGGTCAAAACAGCTAACAACTGATTTAGAGACTGTTGTTAAGATTTGATAAGGCAACACCAAAATAAGGTTTAACAAAATGTATTTTTAAACAACTGGCATGTTGTCTTTTTAACTGTTTCATTCATAAATATGCTTGTGTGTGTGTATGCACGCGTGTGCATGTGTGAGTAGGTACATAAGCAGAAATCTAATGCTTACTTCTGTTGGACCCAATGTTTTCACCCAGGTAGGTGACAGCTACTAGCTCTTGTCTCCCATCCAATTGCCTAAAAATCCTCTGGAGCAGGTTTTTTGTTCCAAGGAGCACTGCAATGGGCAAGGAGGAGGGGAAAAGAAAGTCTAACCCAAGTTTTTCATTGGATGTGGAACTACACATTGGAACTTGAATTGATGTGATTTTTGTTTTTAATTCAGCAGCCATGATCATCCTTTAGATTTTAGAACTGCCACCATAGCCTAAGACAAAACTAAAAATGTTGTACTAATATAATAATTCATCTAATATAAGATATATCACCACATCTAGTTTTATGGGTGAACACTAAAAATGTATAATTATTTAGTATTATTTATAAATAAATACTACTAAATAAAGGTATAATTTATTTAGTAAGCCATTTAGAATAAATTACTAGGAGGAAATGCCAATAAAACATGTTTCTATGGAACAACTGTTATCATTCTCATGCAACTGTATTAGATTTTCACAGATGCAGCATTGTTCACCCTTTTCCATTCTTGTGCAGAGGATATTTCGAGTTTGGGAACTGATTATTTAAGTTCATAGGAATAAATCCAGTTGCTAGTTTCAGCTAGAGTAGAGCTGGTGAACAATTTCCTGAATGGGATGTCAGCATTTTATATAAATCACATTTAGTGGATCTACTCTGGTACTGACAATTGGATTTAACTTATAGATTGTATGTCACCCTCCCCAACTTCTTCCAAGAAGCATAGTGATGTACACATACATTTGGCTTCCAAATCATTTTAAAATTAGCAGAGCTAGGGCTGAGGTCTGAAGCTACATGGTACACCATCCTTCCTGAAATTAGGGGTCAATCCAGGTCTTGTCAGTGCCTGGATTGGACATTACATGGTAACTCTCTGCATGACACCTTCATGGCAGAAAGGCAAGGAAGCTGCCCTGGGGTCATGCTGAGGCTGCCTAAGGCTGCCCAAAACCAGCCCCAGAATGGGGTCATGGGAGGAGGCACCCTCGGGGCCACGGTGTGTATTCGTAACTGACTGTAGGGGATAGTGGTCATCTCTGTTAATAAGCCGAAGAGCCAGCATTGTCTGAAGATGACTCCAGGGGTCTTGTAGCCAGCATAACTACATGGAATGCTGTTACCTGCCCACCAAAGTGGTACCTATCTACATGCATTTGCATGCTTCCCAACTGCTAGGTTGTTGTTGGAAGCGGGGACTAGTGACGGGAGCTCACTTCGTCATGCTGCACTTGGGCCTCGAACTGCCATCCTTCTGATCTTATAATTGTCAGAATTGGCATGCTAACACTTTCTGGTAGTATTATCAGTCAACTAAGGGGCAAAACAGACTGACAAAGCTGGATTGGAGCTGCATGCTGTGGCCCCAATCTGGCCAAAATTCTGCCAAAATAGAAGTGGCTTTCTACTGCTCCTGTTTGGGGCAGATTGAAGCCACCACATCGGTGCTTCAGCCAGTTTCCAGTCAACTTGGGGCATGTGGCATCTGAAAGTTATGTCCCCAAGTTGCCCCGAAGCTGCCCGGTGTGTAATCACCGGTGTGTCTTCCAGGTGACTTGGGGGGATTGGCACATGTAAACACCATGCCCCCAAGTCACCTGGAAGACACACCAGTGATCACCATGCCCCCAAGCCAGCTTGAAGCCGGCTGAACCTGCAGGTGTGTTCCGGCTCTCAGTCTGCATCCACACTGCAGAAATGATCCAGTTTGACACCACTTTAACTGCTATGGTTCAGTGCTATGGCATCCTGAGATTTGTAGTTTGTTGTGGCACCAGAGCTCTCTGACAGAGAAGCCTAACATCTCACAAAACTACAACTCCCACAGTTCCATAGTATTGAACTATGGTAGTTAAAGTGATGTCAAACTGCATTATTTCTGCAGTGTCGATGCAACCTATGATAAATTCCATCTATAGTCCCTAGGTTGTTGGTTTTTAACCTCTACTTTCATTAGAATGCTGCATATTTCCATATGTACCTTCTACAAGTGTTCCAGATTAGAATATATTTTCTAACTCATAAAAAACACACAGAAGTGTTGCAAACATGTACCGCTTATATCTCCAGGAAATTGTTGGGGGGGGAAAAATACTCAAACTGGAATCTGATAGTTTAAGAATACAACTGACTAGTCATTGCCCTTTATTTGATTTTTAGTGGTGGTGGTGGAGGAGAGACAAATAGGCAGGAAAAGCAGTTTGAACCTGCTTTCTCCAAAAGCGACTCAAACTCCCACTGACTGCACCGGCCGCTCCCAAGATGGTCTAAATGTGCACAGTATGGCATCAAGTTACACCACTGGGTAATATTTTTGTCACCTCCCCACCATCCATGCACAAAGTTGCACAAATACACTGCTGGCGACCGCCAGCTGCCTAAATGCCACCTCATTGGATGGCCACCCCTTTGATTGGTCACACAGTCGCACCTCCACAGGGTCTGGAAGCATTGGTGTGCCCAGTAAAATGCTGGCAAAGCACAATCAGGGAGACCTGGTTTGAGTATGTTGTAATGACATCCATTGGAGGTGTCACACATTTATTTATTTATTTTTGCATTGCCGCACCATCTGTTTGGGTACAGCAGCTTGTCCTTTTCAACTGTTCACCTATGCTGGTGTGTTTATATGCAACTTTAGGTTTAGAACTACTCTGGTACTAGGGTAGCTGCAAAGGCTTTCCGGGCTAAGTTGAAATATTCCAGATTCTTTTTGCTCTGGTTTTTAGCCCCAAAGTGCGGCTTCGATGTGCTTTCTACCCTGTTAGGAGGCATGTGTCATCTAAACATCTCACCTCTAAAGCGGTTTGAAACCACTTTATTTGGCCTGTGTGTTTCACCCCTAGGTTAAACATATATCTACTTAGCAACTGGAAAGAAGCAAAAATAACAAAAGTAATTTATGAAAAATAGCAAATATATGAAAACAAATAGCACCTCTCTTCTCACCAATGTTTTGGGAGAATCATTGGAATAAAGGACTTCTCTGTATGTATTTCCTAGGATTCAGAAATATATTCTTAAATGTGTCTTTCTTTTAAAGTAGGAAGGGCCAGTTGACATGAGTCCAGGGGCCATTTTCCTGCCTTTGCTCCTTCTAGGGAGAACACAGATCACCAAAAGTGCCCAACCTGCCCCACCAGAAAACAAACAAACCCAGAAGTGGCTAGAACAAGTCCGATCCTGATGTCTGTGTATCTCTGTGTATAAATTTAAATTACAGTACATTTATAGCAGAAGTACACAAAAAAGTTCTGCTACATACTACAACATTCTGGCATAACAAAAACAGAAAAATAAAAATATATATACAGAAAGGCAAGCATGTTAGCCATAAGTTTCTATAAAAGCTGACCACATGTCCAAAGATAAGTCCATTTGCAAGTTTCCTATATACACCATTCTTTCAAATATTGCAACTATTGTTAGATTTTCTATCCATTAGATCATAGGTAGTGGTAAATTATCTTTCCAGTGTTGGAGTATCAATCTTTTAGGAGTCAAAAGAGCACCAGAAAATCACTTTTGTTGGCCCTTTGTTAATTTCCAAGACACAAGTAAGTTATTCAAAAGAACATGCATTTCCTCAAATTTCAAGAAACATTCCTCTACCAAAAAAACATTCAGGGGTAGCTGTGAATCACTGATGGATTTTTATTTGTATTTCCACTACCAAGTTTATTTGCCTAATTGTGTGCATCTGTGTCTTCAAGTCACCTGTTAACATACGGTGACCCCATAAATTTAATTGGGTTTTCTTAAGCAAGGAATACTCAGAGGTGGTTTTGTTAGTTTGTTCCTTTGAAATATAGCTTACAGCACCTGGTATGCATTGACAGTCTCCCATCTAAGTACTAACCAGAGCTGAGTCTGCTTAGCCTCCAAGATCATGTGCTCCCACCCAAAATGAGGCAACTATGGGACAATTCCAAAACATGTGCATTAAGGAAGCATTGGCTTCCAACATCTTCAACAATTTGCTGATTTAGATAACCCCCTTCTTAAAACTATGTTGTGGCATCCAATACGACCAAAACAGCAATTTCGTGTGTGTGTGTGTAGCCATACTTCTTATAGAGGTTAAAATAGTTGGTCACTGATCAGCCAGAACTGGGTATTCCAGTTCCCTATTCCATTCCTGTTGTAAACCTCACATGTTGTATTTAGTCCACCCCTGGTTGAAAACAAGCTTTAAAAAACATTAAACAGTACAGGGGACACTGTAACTTATTTGAAAAGGGAACCAACACTACCGCACCTTTTATTTCTGGGTCTTCTGTATCTCCTCCTTTCAGTAATTTATTCATTTTCCTTTTCTGAAACCTGAATCAGACAGTGAGTTTCAATGACTTATTAATTTGGGCATTTTTATTGATACTCATTTCTCTATTTGCTATCTCTCTGTGTTGGGATCAATTGTGGAGGTACTATCTTTTAATTGTTCTCTATGTTCCATTCCCTCTCTCATCCAGCATTCTTAGTAAATCTATTTTTGATTAATGTTTTAAAGATATCGCAGTGACTGTAACAGAATTTTAATTTGAACTTATGCTATGATCTATCTTGGGCTGTGGATCAAAAGAAAGATGATATATTAATAAACAAGCAAAAAAAAGTTTAATTAATTAATTAGTTAAATGAATAAATAAACCTAGCTTTGTACTCTCATCACAGCAATAAATACGCCAGCTGGATAAACCCAATTGCTAAAATCTTTCTAAGCAATCAATAATATAAATCTTCACATTCCTATGGAAACAGTATGGAGCTTATCGCTTAGCATTTTAAACTGGTTCCAGCTTCCTGGGCTGGAGACGGGACATGGGATGGAGGTGGGGATTATTGCACACTAAATCACCACTGAATAACCGGCCTCCATCAGCCCAGGTCCTAGCCACACTCTGCCAGCACATTTTAGAAGTGGGAAAGCTTTCTGGCTTCTAAAAAGTGCTGGCAAAGCATGGCTGGAACCTGGCTGAGACCCAGGCTGATGGTGACCAGCGGTTCAGTGGTGATTTAGCGTGTGATAATCCCCACCTCCATCCCGCGTCCTGGCTCCAGCCCGGGAGGCTAGAGACGGTTTAAAATGCTGAGCTATGTTAGCTTCTAGAAAACAATAATAAAAAACAATCTTGCACCACTTTAAAAGTTAACAGACACATTATGGCAGCTTTGCCATTACTATCCCCTGAGGCTGAGAGCATGTGACTTTCCCAAGGTCACCCAGGGGGTTTCATGGCCAAGTGGGAAATTGAATCCTGGTCTTTAGAATCATTGCCAAATACTCAAATCACTATCCTATCCTGGCTCTCATAAGGGAGAATACAACCCGTCAAATAACTTGGATCTGAGCCATATAGGACTTTATAGGTCAAAAGCAGCACTTTGAATTGTGACAAGAAATGGGCTGGTAGCTAATGAAACTATTGTAACAAGGGATTTGTGTTCCTTGTAGCCAGTCCCAGTTAGCAATGTGGTTGTAACTTTTTGAACTACGTAATTGAAATTTTTGAACACTCTTCAAAGGCAACCCCATGTAGAGCATGTTACAATAATCCAACTGGGATGTAACTATGGTATATATCAGATCTGACATCTCATAGAACGGGCATAACTGACACACAAGCTTTGTGCAAATGGACACCTGGCCACCACTGGACCCTGAGCTTCCAGGCTCAGAGATCGATCCAGAAGCACACCCAAACTACAGACCTGTGTCATCAAGGGGAATGTAATCCAATCCAGCCTAGGTTGTATCTCTATTTATTTTGCAAATCTTTAAGCTTTGACTGAACCACCACCACCACCACAACCACCATTTGTTTGACAGTTTAACAGGTGATGCTGACTAGAGCTTGGGGGAATTATTGATTCAGAGTCTATCCAAGAATATAGGAATTTGTGAGATATCAATGAATAATGCAGCACATTCCAAGCACTGTGGCTTTTTATAATTATGCTATTGTGATGCTATCTGTAGTGATTCAGATGTTATGTTGGTCCATTTGGAACTGGTCCCAGAGCAATTACTTCTGGAACTACAGTTATTTTCTTTCCCCAGAGGCACTGAGTCTCAGTTTGTGAGACTCAATATCTCATGAGTTTTCCCTCCCTTATGTCTTTGATTTTGCTGCCCCCCAGGATGGCCACATCTATAATGTAAGCTTTCATTTTCTCAGCCGCAGTTATGTCTGGCATATTATGTTCTAATATTGTTTGTCAGTTTGAATTTTAAAGTTCCATATGATTTTCACATCACCATTTCCAGTAATGTGTTCAGGCCTATGTTCCCACCTTCTTTCAGAAGGGAAACCATATTTTTTTGCATAATTTTCAATATATCAGTCTTGCCAGTTTGGGTGATCTTGTTGCATGGATGATGGTGATAATGGTGGTGATTGATTGATGATGATGATGATTTAATTTATATCCTATATTCTCCCCAAAACTGGGAGTTAAAGCAAAACCATCATGGGTTAATACTTTTTCCATTTCATCAACATATAATCACAACGTTTACAGATTCCCTTTTCCCCACTCTAGACACCTGGGTATGTGTGTGTGCCAACTGAATATTACAGCCATCTGATGAAACAGTATCAAGGCCATAATGAATGTACTAGTGTTTAAGTGACAACAGACATTAATAGTGTGATCTCATAATATCTATTTAGAAATTAGATCCATTGCTTTTAGTAGGACTTATTTTTCCTGCTTTAATTTTCTATGGAAATTTTTACTACTCTTTGAAACAGACTGTAACAATAGAATGTCAGGATCCATCTACTGATGGAACTGTTTGAACTGGCCAGATTCAGAAGGGAGGAAGAGGGATTTCCTTTCTCTTCTGCAGCTTGCCGTACACGCTCAAAACCTGTTCAATGGAAACCCTTTAGAGTCAGTTTCTGAACAATGTTGAGAGATGCCTTACCAATTACACATTGGATTTAAGCCAAAGAAGTTGTAATGTGTTTTTTTTGTTTTGGAGACCTGCACCTGGTATTGGTGAGAAACATTTTTATACTTGCATTTTAAAAAAATGGTGACATGCTTTATTTTTAAGCTTGTATTTTGTTTGCCAATTTGAAAAAAAAAGTGGTACAGAAAGGACATCTTTTAAAAACAGAAAAAATGTAACCAATGGCTGAATTCTATACCATTACAACATCAAAAATAAATCTTTTAAAAACAGAAAGAAAATATCATGATACCCTCAAATCCAGCCACTGATTATGCTTGTCTAAAAGAAAGAGCCAAAACTCAACCTAGTGCCTTAAGGAATCACTAATATGTATATCAGTAGTCAGCCTGTCAGACAAATCAGTTAATTTGGTCGGGTATGGGCATGTAATTTTTTTTGTCAGTATGGCCCACTTTCAGAATGAAGCCTTTAGAATGAGTATTAGCATCTGATTGATGCAGGAAAAATCCTATTCTAGCTGTTGCTGCAGCATGTAAGCCACTTCCTCCTAAGCCCAGTGCTCTGTCCAGTGCTTAAAGTTATGTTTTCATCTGGTTATCTTTCAAGGCAACTTGGGTGGTCGCAAAAAGCACTTGACATCTTGATGCACTTCAGCAGTTTTACATATACACAAACTCTGTAGGAAAATAAATTTGTCATTCGTCACCACATATGTTGATCTGGGGAGTGAGGCTATTTCGACTCCAGCTCCTGTGCAGCTCAGATCTCCCTCTGTCTTTCTCTCTCCCTGTTTCCTTTAGCATCTTATTCTTGTCATAGTGTGAAAGAACATTTTTCTCAAAAACAATGATTTTTGAAGGAAAAAAAGAGGGAGAGATTGTGTTTAATAGAATAGGTTTCTCGAACATGCTAATCACACACACACACACACATAATTTTTTAAAAATTAACTAGCCCTTCCTGGGGCCTCCAACATGAGCCAAACATTTAATCTAATCTGTTATCACTGCTCAACAGGCAGTATTGGCAACAGTGAACTATTCTGCTTTGCTTTGGGGAACGCAATAAAAAGCAAGGAACAGCTGGTTTAAGAAAGTCTTACAAATGTCTCTGTAGTTTACAAAGACAATAATAATATTTTCATATTTGAACGAGTTTAGATACATGTTAAACCACACCAAAGGGAAAAAAGCAACTCTTTTCAAAATGTTTTCTCAACTCAATCAGGGAACACTACAAAAAATGTTCTGCTTCCCTGGGAGTTCAAAGAAATATAGAGTACTCTGGACATAATCATTTCTTTAAAAGTTCTTCTGAATTTATTTCACATTAGTCAATTCCTTGTTGTGCAGCAACTCTTATTTATACAGCTTTGCTGCACACAAATAATTCTTATGCAGCATAAACTGTGATAGAACAGTTGTATCTAATCATCTTAGAACTGGATTACAGAACCTTTGCCCTCCAGATGTTTTAGACTATAGCTCCCACAATACTTGGGCCATGCTGGGTGGTTCCAATGGGAGTTGTTGGCCAGGACATCTGGAAGACCAATTGTTCCCCATCCCTGCCTTGCAACAACAACACAGTTACTCTTCCATGCTATATTGGCTGCATTCACAGGTAAGGCCAAAACAAGGTTTGGCATATATATTTTGTAGAAGCTCCAAGCTCATGGGATTCTTTCTTACAAATCTGCTAAGGATTTCCTATTATTAATAAAGAGAGAAGGAAGTGTACAAACAGAAGGACGAACCTCCTCAGCTCTGTTTGTATACATAATGCAAGCAATGTTTTTGCATGTTATATGAATGTGGCCATTATTTTAAGAATCTTATCAGCCCAGTTTTCTTCTGCAACAACACTATTTGCAATTATAGCGTAAGCATGAGAAGAGAAATTGTAAAAGGAGAAACAGCTTTACACCTGCATATTTCCAAAGTTGAAACCAGAAAGGTGAATATTTTGTGATCAGAAGTTCATGGGTAATTGTTAACTGCAACATCGACAAATGACCATACAGCTAAACTTTTTGGTCTCATTACTGAACTAACAGATTGATGTCAGTAGGACTTAACAGAACCTAGCATTGTCTGTACTGTATCCACAGGGATTTGTTAGTGAATATCACCCTATCTATCATCATATATTCAAAGTAAAACATAATAACAGAACAATTCATAAAAGTCATAAAAGATGAAGCAGTTGGAAGATAAGACACCTCCTGTAAAGCACAGGCTAAATCCCATGGCTATGAAAGGAGTTAAGCACAACTTCATTTTCTCTGGATTGTACCCCAATTATGTTCAGAACACAGCCCATTATTTGTTCTGTTCTTTGCCACATAATATGCTAAGAACTCTGCTGACTATGTTGTGGTCTGTTGTGTTTATCAAAAGCCACTATTTTGCCCAGTGTGTTCAGCAGTGCCATGGAATTGTTCCAAAGCCTACAAATCAGTTGAAAGTGTGTTTTGGTCTTCTGCATATGTTTAACTCACATTACTACCAAATTAGCTCTCTTAAAAAGACAAATACTTTTTGAAATTAAGTAGACATCACATACACAGCTCATAAAAGTTATCTTGTTGGCCCATAACTCCAGAATCCTCAGCTAGCACAACCACTGACTTCATAGTTCTGATGCTCTATAGCTTCATGATTCCATGTTTGT